>NW_015171536.1:617787-628087 GCF_001447785.1 Gekko japonicus | reverse complement strand
ATGTTGTAACCCTGCCACCGGAAGCCCCCATGTACGAAGCTTTGGGTTTGTGTTTGACCGCATGGCCCAACGGTCGCGCACGTGGTAATGGTGGAGTACATTACAAAAATACTCTTATAAACAGACTCTGTTGATGACTTAGACCATGGGTACCCAACCTTTTTGAGGCTGTAGGCACTTTTTGAATTCTGGCACAGGGTGGGGTGGGTGCAACCACAAAAGTATTCTTGTGAGAGACGGAGCCAAATACAAAATGTCAGGGATAATGTGTAATACATCTGAAGAGGTGAGTGATGTAAGTTCATGTGGAGAAAGGCCCTCCATCCTAGAGTTTATCCCAATAATTTAGGATCAGGGATTTGAGTTAGCTACCAGCTCATTGCTGACAATAAAAAAGGCACAGAGTGTTGAAATCACAAACCCCAAGCACAGAACACTTCAGTGCTTACTGATGGAAAAGGCTCTGGCCAGAGCATAACAAAAGGTTTAGCATCTAATACCTTGCTAAACTGTCACACCTAAGAAACAGGCACTGGGAAAGCCAAAAGGCTAGATTGTGTTTTCTTCTTTTGGGGGCAGGAAAACTGAAGCTGACCCCGGAAGGGGACAGACAAATTCTCAGAACACAAGAAAGAAGCCCTCTTCTCCATGTTCATCTATCTTGTATGTGAAAAGCCATAAAGCTATGAAGACCTTTACCTAGGGACTCCATCTTGACCATGTGTCAAGGGGAAGTGGGAGAAATCCAAATTCTGAGAATTAAGGTAATGATGGACTTTTAAATGCTGCAACTACTGTACAACCTGTCAAATTAGAGGCTCTAGTAAGGGTACTCTAACCCAAAAAATCATTATTAATATTGGGGTCAAACAGGGATGTATTTTAGCCCCGCTTCTCTTTAATTTGTTCCTTAATGATCTGGCTGCTTGTATGGAAAAGTCTGAGGGCTATAGTCATTGTTTAAGTGGACGACCAATTCCCCTGCTTCTATATGCTGATGATGCCGTCATTCTCTCCCGCTCTGAAGTAGGGATGAAAAAATTGCTGAAGTGTTTCTTGGATTATTGTGATCATAATGGACTTTCAGTGAATTTTGAAAAATCTAAAGTTATGGCCTTTGGGGGATTCTGGAAACCTATGAACTGGAGTATAAGGGGTAAAATAATTGAGCAGGTTAAAAGCTTTAAGTATCTGGGGGTCACCTTTCATCATAACTCCAGGTGGGTAACACACAGAACAGAGGCAATTAAAACTGTGAACTGCTGTGTGCTCGCAATTTTGCGGTTTTATTACACTAAGGGTAATCAGCAGGGGTCATTTCATAGAAAAAGAGCTAGGGGGACTCATTAGCATAACTCATTAACATATGCCACACCTCCTGACATCACCGGAAGTGTATCCTCCCCACAGCCGGCGGCGATCTCCAGCGGGCACCAGCAGGGAGCTCCAGGCCCTGCCCTCCCACACCTCACCCGGGGGGATGGCGTCCCCCCGCGTCCCCCCCAAATGACCCCTGGTAATCAGTATGTGCCAGCAGCTATAAAAGTGTTTGCACACCAAATTAGCGCGAAGCTACTATATGGTATTCCTATCTGGATTACTGCTTTTAATAAAGCAGTTGAACAACTACAATCCAAATTCCTGAGGAAGATTCTGGGGTTGCCTTCGTGCGTATCTTATGCTGCCATTTGTCTGGAGCTTAATTTGAGACGGTTAGAGACCAAGGCCTGGATTATTACTTTCAGATTTTGGCTACGTCTGCATTTTAGATGTAACCACAATAGCCTTATCACCTATATGCTGGAAGAATCTCAATCCTCTGCGTGGCTTATGGCTATTGAAAAGAAAATCACTTCTATTGGTTTTAACCTGAGTGACCTTGTCATCCGGTCAGAGCTTGAGGTCTTTACTTTGCTTAAACAGAGACTTATTGATATAGAGTTGCAAGAGCTCAGAGCCCTTGCCTCCGGAAGGTGCTCCTCAGTAAGGTGGGCTTATCCCCTTTCTGGTACTCTACCATATTACTTTTTCTGTCTGACTTCACCGCAAATGTGTAGAGCTTATCTGTTGGCCCGTCTTAATGTTCTCCCCTCTGCTATTCTTGAGGGGAGATATAAGCAAATTGGTTTGTTTGGCTTGGGGGGGGGGGGGTTCAGAGATCATTGAACTGACTGCTAAGTTTCTCCATGGTTCCATGGTTTTATAAAACGGAAGAGGGACCCTGACCATATTAATGATTCTTAATTTATAAGTCTAAACACTTAAGTTTAAAAGTTTAGAATGCCAATTTATTTTATGATTCAGGCATCTTTTGTATGGTCAAATCTAGCTTGTGACAACTTGAGTTAGGCCTGACATAGCCATGACTATCTATTTTATAATTTCTTTTGGATTGTATTATTGGTAAATGCTTCTAATATTGTATGCCAATAAAAAGTATTTGAATTTGAATTTGTAGCCTGATCACTGTAAACACATGACACCTATTTGGTCTGCCTTTCCAAATAGTAGTAAAGAGGATGGGCAGCAGTTGAGCTTGTCATTCCAAAAGCTCAAAAACAAGAAACACCAACCCCATGATAGTATAAGCGAAGTGGAAGACCCAGAATCTAGGAACTTCCTTTAAATGGCAATGCAGAATGTGGAGTGCTAGGTGTAAAAATCCATTTAGCAGTTGATACTCTTGGATTTGTTGGTAGCAGTGGTTAGTACCCAGAAAAAAATTGGTACTCCCACCCCGAAAGTAAAGGAAATGGACAGCATTGCCAGGCCTGGGATGGTCATGGGGCTTGTGAGCCTTTTCCTTCAAAGCTCATATAGAAATAAATGTTGTTAGTCTTTAAGGTGCCACTGGACCTTAACAGCGCATTTGCCAATGTAACATCTCATATACTAACAGCAAAGTTGTAAAATCTTCAGATATTTATATCTGGTGACTAGAGCTGGGAACAGACAAGACAGATCTTTCTACAAACCTGAAAAGGGCCCCAGGTTTGCAGAAAAATGTGAAATTTTTTTTAAAAAACCTTATTTCTTAAAAAAATGCAAACATGATAAAAGGAGTTTTAAGCAACCACAGTATTCCAGGCTGGGTTTCAGAGAGCAGAAGGCAGGGGAAGGGGCCAGTGCCCTTTTCAGGCCCATTTTGGCTTTTGAGGGGCCAGGCCTGACTAGGGTTGTCAGCTCCAGGTTGGGAAATTCCTGGAGATGGAGTCTGAGGAGGGCAGGGTCTGGGGAGAGGATAGGCCTCAGCCAAATATAATGCCATAAAGTCTACCCTCCGAAGCAGCCATTTTCTCTAGAGGGTTGTTATTGTTGTTCAGTCGCACAGTCGAGTCCGACTCTTCGCAACCCCATGGACCACATCACACCAGGCCCTCCTGTCTTCTGTCATGCTCCAGAGTTTGCTTAATTTCATGTCCGTTGCATCGACAACACTGTCTAACCATCTCATCCTTTGCTGTCCCTTCTTCGACCTTCAATCTTTCCCAGCATCAGGGTCTTCTCCAGGGAGTGCTTCCTTCTCATTTGGTGGCCAAAGTATTTGAGCTTCAGCTTCAATATCTGGCCTTCCAGGGAACAGTCAGGGTTGATTTCTTTCAGGATTGACTGATTTGATCTCCTTGCAGTCCAGGGGACTCTCAAGAGTCTTCTCCAGCACCATAATTCGAAAGCACCTATTCTTCGGTGCTTGGCCTTCCTTATAGTCAAAATTTCACAGCCATACAGCACTACTGGAAGTACCATTGCTTTTACCGTGCGGACTTTTGTTGGCAGGGTAATGCCTCTACTTGTTATTATGCTGTCTAGGTTTGGCATCACTTTCCTCCCAAGGAGCAGGCGTCTTTTAATTTCATGGCTGCAGTGACAGTCTGCAGTGAAGCCTGTCAGTCAGTCAGTTAGCCTTTATTGGCCTAAAACAATACCTTAAAAGAGGATTACTATACAAAAATATACATATAAAACCATACATATAAAACCAAGTATTTTGCAAACTACATAATATGGCATAATGTTACAAAAACAATTTGTTACAAAGTGTTGCTCATTTTGATAGTTCTTCCTGATGTAGCTTTACAGCTGATTATAAAAACATGGCTACCTTCACTGATATTACAGTATTGGAGTCATTCAGAAGACAGTGCACTTTTAAAGCATCAGGAAGGTCTGTCATGTTGGCTAAAATAGGGTTTAAATATCTAAAACATATATCTACATAAAATTGGCAATGCAAACAGATATGTGAAACTGTCTCAATGCATCGAGAGTTACAATGGCAAAGTCTAGCTGTATCTCTCCTATATAATAAAAGCGTTTCGGGGTGGCTTCTGTCCTATGGGGTGGCAGGATTCATGCATGCCAAAATCAGTTGGCTGCCTGAACTGCCACTCACAGATGGGTCCCTATCAACTGGCTAACTTCTGTTGCTGTGGTGACTCGGTTCCACCCACAGAGCTGCAGCTCAGCCTCTCACCTGCAGTGTGCATGGGGCCACCAGACGCGATGGATGCTCCAGCAGCTGGAGGCTTCCTATTCCTGCCACCGCCGCAGCAATCATCATCGCCCCAGTGGGCTGCTGGGGGGAGCCACCTCTGCCAATGCTTCTTGCACCCCCGATGTCACTGGCCTGGTACTGCGCCCCGACAGAGCTCAGTGATGGGGGCAGAGAGCAGCACCATGCTTCCCTGGGCCATCGTGGCCTGGCCCAGGGAGGCTGTGGGCCCTGCTGGGGGTGGTGGCCTCCGCTGACACTCCCAAAGCCCCCGGCATCACTGGCCTGGCACTGCGCCCCCATCGAGCTTGCTGACAGGGAGAGAGAGCTGCAATTCCCTGCGCCCCCATGGTAAGCCCATTCAGCCAAACTTTATTAAATTGAAGACAAAGTTTGGTGAGATAGATGCCTGCCGAGTTTATCTGGCGATTTTTGGAGTACCTTGTAGAGGTAAAAATAGGTGGGAGTGTATCCTCCTGATTAATTTCTATAGCCTTAAAGAATATTTTATGGTCGTCGCCTACTCTAGCATTAAAATCACCTGCCAGAATTATTTCAACCAAGGGATGTTCTTCTTCTTGTCTTGCTAGAAAAGTAGTTAGTTGTTTCCAATGTTGAGAAAGAGTTAATTTGTCTAGGGAGTTGGGAACATATATATTCACAATAATTAAAGTAAGGTTATGAAGGACAAGCTTAATAGCTTGTTCAGTGGGGCTGTTCGATTGTAATACAACGATTTCTACTTTTAAATATAAAGAAACAAACAGAGCCAAACCCACTTGAAAGCAACCCTTAGGTTTAATCCTATACCCTGGGAGGGAAAAGGATTTATACCCCTCAATCTGAATCTGATTTGTCGACCAGGTTTCCTGAAGGAGTATAATATCAAAATCATTACAGTAACTTAGAAATTCAACATCCTTGGCGTTCTCCCCCCAGCCAGCCACTTTCCAAGAGATGATCTTAATATCCAAAGTAGTAGAAAATTTAGATGCCAGTGGTATAGAAGAATTTATGAGTCAGTCTCCTTTGGTTAGTTGTTCGAGGGTGCTGTTGGTGTCATAAAACACAGACCTATTGCTCATACCTCTTGATATGTTCTTTTCTTTTTTTTGCAATATGGTTTTTTTATTTTGACATTTATATACACAAACATTTCATCTGTTCCAGTTACATATAATTCAGAGTCGTTCATCTCTTGTTTTTTCTTTACAAGTTGGGGTTATTAGTTTTCTGTCAAATTTTCTATCCACATATATATTTTTTCCCATCTCTTCCCATGTACCCTTTCATTTTTATTTTGTATCATTAGACTTAAGTTATCCATTCTAGCTAGTTCCAGTAATTTATATATTAATTCATCCCTTGTAGGTATAACTTCAGCTTTCCATTTTTGAGCTATTAGCAGTCTAGCTGCTGTTATAATGTAGCTTAATACATATGCATCTTGTTTATTATATTCTGTCGGTATCATATTTAGCAGGTAAATTTCGGGTTTTAACGCTAGATTTTTCCCCAGGCTTTCTTGAATAACCTTTCTAACCATCCTCCAGAAACTTTGAATTTTAACACATTCCCACCACATATGATAGAAAGTCCCCTTACACTCTTTACACTTCCAACACCAATTTGGATATCCCTCATAGCATTTGGCTAATTTATCTGGGGCCCAGTGCCATCTATGAAACATTTTATAAACATTCTCTTTGTATGCTACCGCTCTCATATATTTAACTGACTTCCATATACCAGTCCATTTTTCTTCTTCTAATTCCTTCCCTATGTCTTTCATCCAGGTGATCATTACAGATTTAATTTCTTCATCCTGTTCATAATCCTTTAACAGAAATCTATATAATTTCTGTATTAACTTGTCATTTGAGGATAGCCAAATCTTGTCAAGTTCATTATTTTGATCTTCAAAACCTCTCATCATATCTTTCTTGTACCTATCCCGTAGTGTTATCTGCTCCCACCATGATAGATTATTTTCTTGTCTTAGTTTTTCTTCTGTTTTAAGTTCATTGTGTTTATTTAATAATGTTTGGTAGCTTTCTCTCATATTCATTGTTATCACTGTTGGTTGGGTAAAGGCTTCTAACGGGGCTACCCATCTTGGTGTTTTCCTATAACAGAATCTTTTTATCTTATTCCAAATTTTATTTAGGGGTCCTCTCAGTGCATGTCTCCCAAAATTCGAGTGTATTTTATCTTTCCCATACCATGTATACGCATGCCACCCCATATAGAGATCATGTCCTTCTAGAGCTAATAATCTTACATTTTCTAATGTTACCCATTCTTTTATCCATACTAGGGCGGCCGCTTGATAATATATATACCAGTTGGGTACACTCATTCCTCCTCTATCCTTGCTATCCTGGAGTACTTTCCATTTTATTCTGGGTTTCTTGTATTGCCAGATAAATTCTCTAGTGGATTTATTCAATTCTTCAAAGAAGGCCTGTTTCTTTAGCACTGGTATGTTTTGTGCCAAAAACAAAAACCTTGGTAGCACGTGCATCTTTATCAAAGCTATTCTACCCATAAAAGATAGTGGGATGTTGTTCCATTTCTGTAAGTCCATCTTAATCTCTTTCAATAGCTTATAGTAGTTTTCCTCCACTAATGAATTACACTTGTTAGATATGTTAATTCCCAAATACTTTACTTTTTTAACAACTTCCATTTTAGACACTTCTTGAATTTTTTCTATTGTGTTTGGGCGACAGTTTTTTACGATAATTTTGGATTTTTTATAATTAATTTTTAGTCCTGCTGCCTGGCCGTAGTTTTTAATTGTCTCCATTAATTCTCCTAGTGATGTTTTCGGGTTTTCTATTATGAACACCAGATCATCAGCGAAAGCCTGTAGTTTAAACTCTTCACTTTTCACTTTTAAGCCCTCTATCTGTTTATTTTGTCTTATCTCCTCATTGAGTGTTTCTATCGCGTAAACAAAGAGTAGAGGTGATAGCGGACATCCCTGTCTAGTTCCTTTCTGTATTTCTATCATCTCTGTCACATCTCCATTTACTATTACTTTCGCGTATTGCCTTTTATATATAGTTTTGACCATTGAGTAAAATTCTTGACCACATTCGGCAATATTCAGCTTTTGCAGTAGGAAGTCCCAAGATAGATTGTCGAATGCTTTTTCCGCGTCAAGGAACATCAACAATACCTCTTTTTCCGGATGTTCTTCATAAAATTCTAGGACATCTATAATTATCCTCAAATTGTTCCTCATATGTCTTCTAGGTAAAAAGCCGGTTTGATCTTGATGTATAGTCTGTACCAACACCTTTTTGAGCCTTCCTGCTAAGATTGATGCGAAAATTTTGTAATCTGTGTTTAGTAGGGAGATGGGCCTATAATTTTTTATATCACTCAAATCAGTATTTGGTTTCTGAATTAGTGTAATTAAAGCATGATTCCATGATTCTGGTATCTTACTATATTTAGCTATTCTTTGACATAGTTCTTTAAATGTTAAGCTGATCTCTTCTTCGAATATTTGGTAAAATTCTGATGGTATTCCATCTGGGCCTGGTGTTTTTTTCCGCTTCTGTCTTTTTATTGCCTCCACAATCTCACACATGGTTATTGGACCATTTAATATTTCTTTCTGTTGATCACTAAATTTTTTAACTCTATCCCTTAAATAGTCTGTGGTTGCTGCACCTTCTAGTGCATCTTGCTGGTATAGTTTCTCATAAAATTTCCCCACTATCCTCTTAAGATCTTGTATATTGAATTTTTCCTCGTTCTTATCATCTCTTAGTTTAATTATAGTGCGCTTCTCTCTTTCTTTTTTTACCTTATAGGCTAGCCATCTATTTGGTTTATTTATATTCTCGAAGTAGTACTGTTTAGTATATTCTAACTTTTTCTCTATTTCATAGTTTAGCAAGTTGTTTAAGTTGTGATGCAGTAGGTTTAATTTTACTTTCGCACTTCCATTATCTTCTTGTCTTTTCACAATACTCTCTTGTTGTTTAATGTGATTAACTAGTTGGTCATACTTCTTCTTTTTCTGTTTGTATTTCCACGCACTATAACTAATAAAACGTCCTCTTATGTATGCCTTAAAGGCGTCCCATATTATTTCTAACGATGTTTCTATAGGTGAATTTATCTGGAAAAATTCTTGGATTTCTTTTTTACACTTTTGTACAAAAGCTTTATCTCTGAGTAGTGCTATGTTTATGGACATACTGTTTTTTTTTTGGTCTTCTCTTAGTGACACTGATACTGGGTTGTGATCGGCAAATGTTTTAGGTAGTATTTCACTTTCCGTCACTTCTCGTATCATATTCATTGATATCCAAATCATGTCGATTCTCGACCATGAATTGTGGCGTGATGAGTAGAAAGTGAAATCTTTTTTATTTAGATTTCTTACCCTCCAGATATCCATCAAATTATATTCCTCCACTATCTGTGCAAAGCTATTGGTTAGCGTTCCTCCCGAACTTCGCTCTTTTCTGCTACTTTTCCTGTCCATTTCTACGTCTGACACCGAATTAAAATCTCCTAGAATACATACATCATCAACTTCAGTTAACCTTAGGACTGCTTGTACTTCTTTGAAAAAGTCTCCCTGGTTTTGGTTAGGTGCATAAATATTAATTATTAACATTTTTTTCCCTCTTCTTGTGATAGTAATGGCCACTATCCTTCCATCTTCTGAACTAAATATCATTTCTGGATTAAATTTTTCCTTTACATATATTGCTACTCCCCTCTTTTTAACTTCTGCAGAGGATATAAATACTTCTCCCAACTTTTTACATTTTAAGTATTTCCCATCTTCTTTTTTAATATGTGTTTCCTGTAAACAAATTATTTCAGCTTTTAACTTTTTAAGTTGATGAAATGTTTTCCTTCTCTTTTGTGCGCTATTTAACCCATTAATGTTTACGGACACTATATTGCAAGTTTTGAGAGATGACATTTTCGTGTCTAGTATTTCTTCCCTCTGATTCTAAATTTATACCTCGGTAGGGTTTGATTTGTAGGTTTACGAGTTTTGGGTTTATTCTTTTTTTGCGGAGGGTCTTCTATTATACTCTCTTCCTCATGTTTGTTCTTTTCTTCTTCCTCCTCCTCCTCTTCTTCTTCCGTTTCCTCCTCCTTCTCCTCCCTCTCTTCTTCATCTTCTTGTTCGTCTTCTCTTTGCAGTCCTAAGTCTTCTCCATATTTTTCCAAGAAGTATTCTATTTTAAAGATAGAGTCTATCCTATGCCTTTGTCCTTTAAGCGTGAACAATACACCTTCCGGAATTAACCATCTAAAGACGATTCTGTTTTTTTTCAGTAGATTTGTTAGAGCAGTATATGGTATTCTTCTTTCTCTAACTCTCCATGGGACATCTTTTAGAAAGACCACTTCTTCCTCTTGAATTGCTACTTTTGTCTCATTTGATGCTTTCATAATTTTTTCTTTTAATTCTTTTCTATGAAATTTTATGTGGACTTCTCTTGGTTTTTTAGTTTTTCTGGCATAAGCCGAATTTCTCCGGAATATTGCTTCTATCCCGTCTTCTATTTCTTCTTTCGTTGCCACTTTTAACTGTTCCGCTATGTTGGTTGCTACTACTTCTTTAAGATTCTTATCAATAGACTCTGCTATATTCTGGCATCTTATAGTTAATGACGCTTTCTCCATCTCCAAGTTTATTAGAGTATCCTCCATTCTTTCACACTTACTTTTCAATTCTTGAGCATCCAAATCCATATCCCTAACTTTTTCCTTTATTTTCCCTTGTCTAGTAGCAATAGTTGTTATATTTTGCTTATTACTTTG
>NW_015171536.1:610057-616582 GCF_001447785.1 Gekko japonicus | reverse complement strand
CTCTCCAGCTTTCTCGATCCTTTTAAAGCGGCAGTACAACCTGTAAGGGAAAGTAAGGAAAAAGAAAAAACCCTTTTGCAGCTTCAGTTTGCTTATTGTTTGGTAGCTCAGTTATCACTCCCCCTCACTGCTTGCCTTTATATTTTGCACAATATCACAGTAGCCGCTTTCAAACCTCCTTGTGCAATGTTTTTTTTTTAATGGGCTCTTATACTCCGTCTTTCAGCCTCACTGTAAATTATCTTTAAGTTATTTAATGCTGGAACTCTCCCAACCTCCCCTTATGTCCCTTGTTTCTAGTTTAATTTTTTCTTGGTACTTAGCTTCGGTTTGTCTTTTCTTTCTCCGCTTTTGACTCTGCTGCTCCCTCCTCGGCTCGTTTGCTCCCGGCGTGATTCAGCAGTCTCCGCCGTCGCTTCTCTCTGGAAAACTTGACTTTCTCGCCCCAGGACAGCTGGAATTGGCCGGGGGGTCGCCACCCCACCGGGTCTTTACCAGATAAAGTCCCCTGCCTAGTCTTTCATCCCTAGAAAGACTTTGAAGCGTTGTAATCGCTTGAGAAAGTTAGTGAACAGAGGAGCGTGGATAAACACGTCCTCTGCTGTTGGAACCGGATCCGGAAGAGCCCATACCTCTTGATATGTTCTTGATTAATTGGCTTGTGCTTGGCCACTTAATGTCTCCCTTACTGCTCAGGGAGATTCTCAGCTGTTATTGAGGACATATGAATTTCGGCGTGTATCAACATCTCTGAGTTTCCCTTGAGTTCTGGTTGGACTTCTGTAGTAGAAGTTAAATTGATCAGTGGAGAAGAAGGAGAGTTATGATAGGGCGTATCTGGGCTATTTTTATAAAGGCTTGTTTTGGTGGCATCCGACCTGTCTGCAGTCACTGCTTTCTCCCTGGTATCCCCTAATGGCAGAAGCTTTGTTCTCACTGTCTACAGTCTGTTGACTATCACACATTAAACTTCTTTTGGGAAATTTGGAAAAGTTTTTATCAGGTCATCCTCAAAGGAGTTATCAAGATTTATGCCTTCATGCACATAGACTGATAGAAAAACTTATCTGAAGATTTAACTGCCCCATGGACTGGATTCATAATTGAAGCCTCCTTCCCCTGACAAGAGAGTTCCATTGGATCAAGCAGCAGTGAGATCAGATCATGCCTCCTTTTAGTCTCTTTACGTTTTTTGGCCAAGAGCAGTATAGGTTTCAGTGTATTTAAAAAGGCTCTCAAAAGTTGCTCTTAAAAGTTGCACTCTGCTTCATTACTAAAGATGGGATCATCAGACTGGAAAATGTGAGGAGGACCCTCTGCACCTGGTTTGGTTGGCTGATTATTTCTAGCTCTTTCAAATCAATTCCAAGAATTTTCAGCTTAAGTAATAGGCTCAGATGATGTAACACCTTCCTTTTTGTATTCCATAAGGGCAATCCACCTCAGTATTTACAAACTGACAAACATTTTTTTTTGGCTGAAGGATCAAATGGAGTCTAGAGCTTTCTTTACTCTCCTTATGTGACAAAGGGGAATCTGTTGAGGTCACTTTACTTTTGGGCGTTTGGGGCATTTTCCAACACTCATTACAGTTTTGTTTATGGCAATCAGGCTCAGAAACTTTCAACAGCTGATAAGCAGTAGAGATAGAGTCACCACTGAAGATATATCCGAGTATCTGAAAACCTGACAGAAATTAGAGCAATTCATTAGGAGTCAACTTGCAGGCCTCCTTGTTTGCTGAGTCACCCTTCTCTCCAATTAAAAAGGCACAGGATGGGAATAAAAGGGGGGGGAAAGGTAAGGTTGTCAAGGCTACCAAGTCCTCTGATAAAAACTTAAAAGAGCTTAGAAGAACAGCTTTGAGTAACATTAAGAAACCGTTTAAAGCAATTTAAAAGCAATTTAAAATATCTTAAAACACTTAGCATTTCAGGAGACAAGGGAACAGCCGTCTGCAGCTGACGCCCACTGGAACCGGATCTCACTGTCATGAAGTCTGTCACTGCTTCCACGACTTCTCCTTCTATTTGCCAAGGAGTGATGGGGCTGGATGCCATGAACTTAGTTTTTTTGATGTTGAGTTTCAAGCCAACCTTTGCACTCTCCTCTTTCACTGTCAGCAAGAGGCTCTTTAGGTCCTCTTCACTTTCTGCCATTAGAGTGGTATCGTCTGCATATCTGAGGTTGTTGATGTTTTTCCCAGCAATCTTTATTCTGACTTCTGAATCATCCAGGCTGGCATTTCGCATGATGTACTCTGCATATAAATTAAATAAGCAAGGGGACAATGTACATCCTTGTCGTACTCCTTTTCCTATGCTAAACCAATCAGTTGTTCCATATCCGGTTCTAACTGTCGCTTCTTGGCCCTTATACAGGTTTCTCAAGAGACATGTGAGGTGGTCCGGTACTCCCATCTCTTTAAGGACTTGCCATAGTTTGTTGTGTTCCACACAATCAAAGGCTTTAACATAGTCAAATGAAGCAGAAGTAGAAGTTTTTTTTTTCCTGGTACACTCTTGCTTTCTCCATAATCCAGCAAATGTTGGCAATTTGATCTCTAGTTCCTCTACCTCTTTGAAACCTAGCTTGCACTTCTGGCAGTTCTCTATCCATGTACTGCTGAAGCCTAGCTTGTAGTATCTTTAGCATGACCTTGCTAGCATGTGAAATGAGTGCAATTGTGCAATAGTTTGAACATTCCTTGGCATTGCCCTTCTTTGAGATTGGAATATATACTGACCTTTTCCAATCCTGCTGCCACTGTTGTGTTTTCCAAGTTTGCTGGCAAATTGAGTGCAGCACTAACAGCATCATCTTTTAAGACTTTGAATAGCTCAGCTGGGATACCATCACTTCCACTAGCTTTGTTGCTAAAAATGCTTTCTAAGACCCATTTGACTTCGCATTTCAGAATGTCTGGCTTGAGGTCAGTGATTACACCGTCATGGTTGTCAAGGACATTGAGGTCCCTCTTGTATAATTCTTTATGCCTATAAAAGCTAACTGACTGACTGTATAGTTCTTCTGTGTATTCTTGCCATCTTTTCCTAATATCTTCTGCTCCTGTTAGGTCCCTACCATTCTTGTCCTTTATCATGGCTAGCTTTGCATGGAATGATCCCTTGATTTCTCCAATTTTTTGAAGAAATCTCTAGTCCTTCCCATTCTATTGTTTTCCTCTATTACATTGCATTATTCATTCAGGAAAGCCTCCTTATCTCTCCTTGCTGTTCTCTGGAAATCTGCATTCAGTTGGGTAAATCTTTCCTTTTCGCCTTTGCCTTTCACTTTCCTTCTTTCCTCTGCTATTTGTAAAACCTCATCAGACAGTCACTTTACTTTCTTGCATTTCTGTTTCTTTGGGATGATGGTGATTGCTGCCTCCTGTACAATGTCACAAACCTCTGTCCATAGTTCTTCAGGCACTCTATCTATCAAATCTAGTCTCTTAAACCTATTCTTCACCTCCACTGTATATTAATCAGGGATGTGATCTAGGTCAAATCTGAATGGCCTCGTGGTTGTCCCAACTTTCTTCAGTTTAAGTCTGAATTTTGCAATGAGTAGCTCATGATCTGAGCCACACTCAGCTCCAGGTCTTGTTTTTATGGACTGGAGGGACAGGTGTGTATTATCTGGAATTCAGCTGTAATTCTGGGAGATCTCATGGTCCCACCTGGAGGCTGGCAACCCTAGTCTTGGCAGAAGCCTCTGAGTGACTTGATACCACTTGACTTGCATGGCTCAGCTAAGCCTAGTTGCTTGCTGCTGTTCAGCAGCAGCCACCCCATGAAAGTCAGTGTAGTACAGCAGTTAAACTTTCAGAGAAGGGTTTCAGAGACCCAGGTTTGAATCCCCATCCTACTGTGGGAGCTCACTGGGAGATTTTAGACTAGTCACATACTTTCAGGCTATCTCACAGCATTGTTGTATGGATAAAAAAGCAGAAGAGAATAATGTATGCTGCTTTGTTCCCCACTGTGGAGAAAGGCAGGGAATGAATGAATGAATTAGTTGGAGGCAAAATAAATGTAGGCTGGTGAATGGCTGTGAAGGAGATAATGGGGCAGGGAACTGTGGCACTACACAACTGGGCCACAGTTTTCCCAGGCAGAAGATGCTGGGCAGGGGAAAACATAAGACAGAGGGGAAGATAAAGGTAGGTTGGTTGTTGGGTGGGAAAGAAATAGGGTTACAAACTCCAGGTTAAGAAATTCTTGCAGATTTGGGAGTGTGGCCTGGGGATGGTGGGGTTTGAGAAGGGGAGGCACCTTAGAAGGGTATAATGCCATAGACTCCACCCTCCAAATCAGTCATTTCCTCCAGGGGAACTGGGGTTGCCATCCACCAGGTGGGGGCAGGAGTTCACTTAGAATTACACCTAATCACCAGATGACAGATATCAGTTCCCCAGAGAAAATGGCTGCTTTGAAGGGTAGACTCATGGCATCATACCCTGCTGAAGTTGCTTCCCTCCCCAAACCTCAGTTTCCCAAGGATCCACCCCCAAATCTCCAGGAATTTCCCAATCTGGAACTGGTGAGCCTAAGGGGAACTAATCTGTAGTTGGGAGATCTGTTGTGATTCCAGGAGGTCTCCAGGCCCCACCTGAAGGCTGGCAACCCTGGAAGGAGAGATGGAAACAGGAAAAGGGGTCAGGCTATGGGGGCTTCAGGAAAGGGAAAGAGGAAATACTGGGGGAGGGGGAAATGAGATGCCTCCCACAAGTCCTTGCCTTTTCCCTCTTGTCATGAAATAATAACCACTAGTATAATACAGCCTAGGATGCCCCCCATCTGTCTGAGTGAACACTCTCACAGACTTTAAAATAAATGAACGAACAACAAAAACTATTTATGGGAACATCCCTAATGCTCATAGTTCTATATGCCGAGTAAATCTACTGATTTTGTCTCACATTTCATTAATCAAAATATAGCTACCACTAACAAGTTTTCAAGCATTAGGGAACATGTTTGTATGAGGACAGACTGAAAATATAATACACGTTGATTTGTTTTGCAGTTTTAATTTTGAATTCCATTACTCTCTCTGTGTGTTTGTCATTGTGTTCTCAGAGTAATAAAAATAATGGAATCTCTTATCAAAATTTATATAAAGCTTTTTGTTCTTTCATAAATTCAGGGTTCTTTCTGTATTGTTCCAAATTACCTCGGCATCAGCTTAATTGGAGGCTTTCTGAATGCATTGATAGCTATTTTTTTTATTCTAGATTATAATATTTTCTCTTTGTTCTTACTTTGCTTTCTTCTGTTGAAATATCAAAATATTATCATGATGCTTAAGTATTAATAAGAACTCAAATCAATAAAACATTTAAAACTATGGCACTTATTTAAAACTTTTGAAAAAAAATTAAACTTATTGTGGTGGGAGAAAAATATTATACTGTTTTGCTTTCTTGCACAGTGGCTTAAATTTCAGAGATCTCTTACTTTTTTTTTTTTTGTCAATGTACTGCTGGGCCTGTCCCATGCTCAAAGAGCATGGACCGCAGTTTTCTGCCCTGGAAAGTAATAGGTAATAATCGTAAAACTCTTTATGAGGAGACAGTTCTAGTGTAATTACTCTGGATCAATTTGTGAGAAGACTGGGCTTTGGATAATATGTAAATACCAACAGAATTGTTTCAGTAGTATTCATTTGCAAAGAAGTGTATTGAAAGGATTCCTATTCCTTTCAATGGAAAGCTTCAGTCTGCATACATCATAAAAGTTTCTCTACATAGCAAACTGGGGAAGTCTTGTGAACATGATTTTTGTGTAATGTTTTTTATTGTGCTTTGGTGGTATGAGGTACAATAGAGATAATATTTGAATGTGTCCCATTGGTGGCTCTTGCACACCAGAGTTTGCATACTAATAAAAATAGTTTCAGAGGGTAGCCATGCTAGTCTGCAGTAGAAGGTTCAAGCCCAGTAGAGACGAACAAGATTTCTGGGGTGTAAGCATTCAGGCACCTGACTTTGACTCTCAAAAGCTTCTACCCCCATGATTTTATTGGTCACTCAGGTGTTACTGCACTCAAATCTAGCTCTCATGCTAGTAAATCTCTAAATCAGGTTATGCTTTATTCATATGGGTTAGAAGTAGAGTTGGAATCATAGAATCATAGAGTTGGAAGGTATCTCCATGATCATCTAATCCAACCTCCTGCACAATGCAGAAAATTCACAAATACGTCCCTCTCCACACCCCCAGTGACCACTGTTCCACAGCCAGAAAATGATAAAAAAACCTCCAGGATCTCCAGCCAAACTGACCTGGAGAAAAATTGTTTCCTAACCCCAAAGTGGTGATCAGCATTTCCCTGAGTGTGCAGGAAAGGGCCACAAGAACAAGGCACTGATGCAAACCTTCCTGCCCTCCCTCTCATGATCTGCCTAAGTTCACAGAATCAGCATTGCTGTTCGATGGCCATCTAGCCTCTGTTTGAAAACCTCCAAAGAAGGAGAGTCCACCACCTCCCAAGGAAGCCTGTTCCACTGAGGAACCGCTC
>NW_015171536.1:605860-610007 GCF_001447785.1 Gekko japonicus | reverse complement strand
CTCTGTCAGGAAGTTCTTCCTAATATTTAGCCCAAACCCCTTCTGATTTAATTTCAACCCGTTGGTTTTAGTCTGACCTTCTGAGGCAACAGAAAACAACTCTGTACCATCCTCTATATGACAGCTCTTCAAGTACTTGAAGATGGGTATCATATCACCTCTCAGTCGTCTCCTCTCCAGGCTAAACTGCAGAATACGTAAATGGATCTGTCTTCACTGGTGGAAACATGGACTGTGGCAGTGAAATGTAGGATTTTTTTTCTGTTGAGCTTCCTGCCTTGGGAACGTAGTAGTGATGGCACTGATTCTCATAAAGAGGGCATCAGATTGATAAGCTGAACCTTCAGAATGGAACCTGTGCTCCTTCAAAGCCTGGACTTGATTTAGAAAGTTAGAAAGAATAAAGTCCTCCACTTCACTAGCACTCATTTTCTAAAGGCATCTTTGCCAATACTCAGTCTTAAGGCCTGAAACTCATACTCCAAAGAAAATATACAGAAAGTCCACTAAGGTCAAAAACATGGGAATGTTAGTTCCTTGACTTTCCAAATGGCTTCTGTCTCCATTTTTTTCCTCCTCAGAATTCTTTCCCCCCCCTCAGAACTCCCCCCCCCAGAACTGTCCTTTCCCTCAGGACTCTCCTAAGGCTCCCCCTCATAGACAAAATACCCTTTCCCTCCAAACTCTAATAGGGAGCCAAACCCACAGGGTTACATTAATACATATCAAATAGGTGTCAATCTCTCTAAAAATGTTAACTTTGCTTTGATTGTTCCATGTGGGCTTGGAAGCTTGTTGGTGTTTGGCAGGCAATCAAGAAGTCAAGACAGATAAACAAGAAAACAAGTCTCTTATTTCCTCTTGGCAGGTTGAAGAACACAGGACATTTTAAAATTCATTATTGTTTTATGCTTATAATTAACCAAACCATTTCCCCCAAACCCCTCCACTGTGGATTTGCTCATCAAGAAACTTTGCAAAATACAGTGTGAAGTGGCCAATAACAGCAAGGAGAATGCCTCTGCTTTCAGTTTTTAGTGCTAATGAGAACTATTGGTATGTACTCCAGTTCTCTCTGCTCCAGTTCACAAATACAATATTTGGAGACCAAATAAACACGAAAGTGGTGTGACAGAGAGGAAGATTTGCTTGAAAAATACTTGATGCATCATATCAGTGTGCCATGAAATGTACCATTTATTTTGATGCATTTTATTCCCTTATGCTGAAATGTGCATGATGTGATGCAGTCTGTATTATATGATGCGGTATCTGAAGGAAAGTGTCAAAATCAAATAATAGGAAAAATGGCTTTTTTACCCCCAGACAAATGGCCAACCTTGGCTTGTTTCCTGGGAACAAAGTAACTATGGATGGATTCAGGTGACTGAGTTCCCTGTAATTTGGAGTGTATATGCACTGCATAGTTACATTTCTGGGATATTCTAACTGTCAAATCTGATTCTGATACCAGAAAAAAAAAACACTATAAACTCTACTTGTGAACAGATGGTTATGGTATAACAGGAAAAGGGGCACAGAAGGATAACACAAAAGAGAGAAGTAATGCTATCCAGAGTAAGTGCAGTCAAAAAGACCACCTTTAAGAACAATTATGATAAATTTGAATAAAAATATCCTCAAATAACTTGGAACTAATATACATGCTGATTTTAGAGACTGTTTACAAAATCCTCCTCTGCTGATTTCTGTCCTTGGAATGCTTACTGGAATGGGACAGAACAGAAATCAAAGGTTTGTCCAGCACAGAACTTCTAAAGGGTGAGCACCGATGAAACAAAACAAAATCATACTAAAGCAACTGTTTTAGAATGGGTTTATTTTATTGCTGTTTTTCTGATGCATAACAATGCTCCTGGACAATGGGACAAAGGGAGAAGAAGAATAACCATGACGGGTCCATTTTTGTTGTTATCCCCCTATGAAAACCAAAAGCCTTAGTTCCTTTCACCTTTAACAATTACAAAATAATTAATTCTATATCTAACAAATCTGGCTAAACAGTGCAACAACACGATCTGCCTGAAGAACAGAACACCGTCACAGACAGCCTAGCCACAGCAGACAAAGTGTGAAAGATTTTCAGAAGACCTCAGAGAGATTTTTTTAAAAAAACCTCTAGTTACCTTTTTTATTGCAACTTTAAATGGTGTTGTCTAAGTTTCAGTTTTCTTTATGTGTTTCTTGCTTTGATTCTCCATCCTAATTTGTTGAATTAAACCCTACTTCTGCTTTAAGTTCTACTTATGTATGGTTTTGGTGATTGGGGGGATTGTGAGCTCTCTCCCCTGCCATCCCTCCTATTAGGAAGAAGACAGTGGACTGGAGGCACTGTTACTTTCTTTTTTGTCCTCCCCCCCCCGTTAACAAATCCAGGTCCCATAATGCCTTCCCTCAACTGGGGTTGATGGGAGAAACTGGGGTTACATTAATATTATTGTTTTTAATGGATCACTGCCTTGTCGTGGCAAGGGGGCTTGCGTGGTTCGATGAGGCTGTGGGCTATGCTGTAGCGGGCCACCCAAGACGGACGGGCCACAGCAGAGAACTCAGACCAAGTGTGATCCACTGGAGAACGAAATGGCAACTCTCTCCACTATTTTTGCCAAGAAAACCCCAAGGACAGTATCAAAAGGCTAAAAGATATGACACTGGAAGATGAGCCCCTCAGGTCGGAAGGTGTCCAATATGCTATTGGGGAAGAGGAGAGGGCAAGTACAAGTAACTCCAGTAAGAGTGAGCGGCTGGGCGAAAGCCGAAAGGACGCTCAGTTGTGGATGTGTCTGATGGTGAAAGGAAAGTCCAATGATGCAAAGAGCAATACTGCATAGGAACCTGGAATATAAGGTCTATGGATCAAGGTAAGCTTGATGTGGTCAAAAATGAGATGGCAAGACTGAACATTGATATCTTAGGAATCAGTGAACTAAAATGGACAGGAATTGACGAATTTAACTTAGAAGACCACTATATCTACTATTGTGGCCCAGAATCTCATAGAAAAAATGGTGTGGCCTTCTACTATTGTGGCCCAGAATCTCGTAGAAAAAATGGTGTGGCCTTTACAGTCAATGATTTCGGTCCGATTCCAAGGCAAACCATTCAACATCACAGTAATCCAAGTCTATGCCCCAACCACTGATGCAGAAGAGGCTGAAGTGGACTGGTTCTTTGAAGACCTACAACACCTCATAGAACTAACACCAAAAAAATGACGCTAAAGTAGAAAGTCAAAAGGTAACCAGAATAACAGACAAGTTTGGCCTTGGAAAGCAAAAAGAAGCAGGGCAAAGGTTAACAGAGTTTTGTCAAGAGAACACACTGGTCATAGCGAACACCCTTTTCCAACAACCTAAGAGGCTACACATGGACATCACCAGATGGGCAACACCGAAATCAGATTGACTATAAAAATTGCATTCAAAGATGGAGAAGCTCTATCCAGTCAGTAAAAACAAGACCTGGAGCTGACTGTGGCTCAGATCATGAGCTACTCATTGCTCACTTCCGGTCTAGCTAAGATGGAGGACTGAAGCGTTTCGCAATCGTGCGAAGCGAGCGACGGCCACTTTTGACAGTTTGGGCAATATACAGCCCAACGCATCACTCCCCAGCGAGGGGGGGGGACAAGCAGGCAGCAGCGCCCTAGAGGGAGTGTGAGGTTGGCGTAATCCAGCTTCGGAAGAAGCTGAATTGGGCTTTGACCTCCTCCCACGA
This sequence comes from Gekko japonicus, assembly GCF_001447785.1. Lineage (NCBI taxonomy): Eukaryota > Metazoa > Chordata > Lepidosauria > Squamata > Gekkonidae > Gekko > Gekko japonicus. The sequence continues at coordinate 606,269 of NW_015171536.1, read as the reverse complement.
AGAAGGCAAGTGCCAAGCAACTCTATAGTGGCCGATCGAGCCGGGCTACCGGCATAAATTCTTCGTCAGCAGACTTCTTTGAAGAAGGACAACAACTGTGAGTTAAAAGAAACAATGCGAAACCCGTTTTGAACGTGCTAGATAACAAAAACGTGCCGCTTACCTGAACTGAGTTTGGAGTCAATTTGAATTAAGCGGTTGAGCGGAAAATGAATAGTAAATCCCAGAAATCCGATTCCGGAGAGAAAAAAGTTGATTGAAGCCTTTAAAAACTGTAAAAACGCTTATTGTTTAACATTCCAATAGACATTGCTCTTTTTCCAGAATTGATATGATTTGGATGTCTGAAGAATTATCAATGAAAACACATAAGACTGAAATTTTGCCAAGATGTAATTCAGATCACAAT
>NW_015171536.1:582431-605192 GCF_001447785.1 Gekko japonicus | reverse complement strand
GGTTAATGAATACGGTTTTGACTTCCACCCACCTTGGCAGCCTGCTGGGAAAAAATGAATCTCCTTCAGTCTTGTTAAGCAAGCAGCCATTCTAGAACTGATAAGGATGACATGTGATAGATGCCTGCCTGCTTCCTCTTATCTCTCCCGACTCTTTGAAAAGTTCCTTGGGCAAAAAGAAAGAAAGAAAGAAATAGGGAGGAAAAAATTTACCAAGGTATTGGGGGAGTAAGGTTCCCCCCCCCCTGTTAGATGAAAGCAAGGCAAGGGGTTGAATATTCTTTCAGAGTCCTGTCTGGCCTGGTCCTATCTTGTTTGGACCATTGGTGCCACTGGTTTGGAGTTAGTAGTGGATATAGTGATGACCCTGTGCACAGGTGGCTTTAAAGGTGGGTTAGAGAGATTCACGGAGGAGTGGTCTGTCAATAACTACTAGCCATAGTGACTAATGAGAACCTCCATATTCAGAGGTTTCAGTGCTAGCAGGTAACAGCCGTAGAAGGCCTTAGCCTCCAAACAGAAGAGAGCAATGAGGGCCCCGGTCACACAGGAGGATTTGCCCCGCAAGAGGGACAGATCGGGGGCGCATCAAGCACACCGCAACATCTGGGAAGCATCACGCACCCATCCCCGATCCGTCCCTTCGGCCCGAAAATGCACATTTAAAAGGTACTAGCAACAGAGCACTACCTTCCGGATGATGTGCGGCAACTCCAGGCGTCTGGTCGGGGAAGCGCTGGTAGCCCGTCGCAGCCAGCGCCGTTCCCCATCCCACGCATGCGCACAACTGTGCTACTGCCGGTTTGCTGCACAACATTTGATCAGCTGCCAGAGCATAGAGCCGTGGGGGCACGTCAGATTGCACTCCCGCGGTTCTTTTTGCTCCGGCTCTAATTTGCCTCCTTTTGGCAGTGGATCATCCCGCTCGTTTGACCGGGATCAAGGATGATCAGGGGCCTGGGGACCAAGCCCTACGAGAAAAGTAGGGTTGCCAAGTCTGGCCCACAAGCCGGCGGTGGACTTACAAGGAGGCTCGAAGAGAGGGGAGGGAAGAAGCGTGACGTTCCTATGCCCCCTCCAGGTGACGTACACGTCAGGGATGTCAGTGACGTGCCTACATCACCCGAAAGTGACATACACATATTGGTGACATCGTGGGGGCTACACTCTGTTTTGGGGGCAAAACTCTATGGTTTGAAGCTAATTCTACCATAGAGTTTTGTCCAGAGTGTCACCAGATGTTAGGCACTTTTATGTAGTGGCCCATCACTTGTGGCCCCTCATGGATCACTGCCTTGTCGTGGCGAGGGGGCTTGCGCAGTTCAATGAAGCTGTGGGCTATGCCGTGAAGGGCCACCCAAGACGGACAGGCCACAGCAGAGAACTCAGACCAAGCGTGATCCACCTGGAGAAGGAAATGGCAACCCACTCCAGTATTTTTGCCAAGAAAACCCCATGGACAGTATCAAAAGGCTAAAAGATATGACGCCGGAAGATGAGCCCCTCAGGTCGGAAGGTGTCCAATATGCTACTGAGGAAGAGCAGAGGACAAGTACAAGTAACCCCAGAAAGAGTGAAGCGGCTGGGCCAAAGCCGAAAGGACGCTCAGTTGTGGATGTGTCTGATGGTGAAAGGAAAGTCCGATGCTGCAAAGAACAATACTGCATAGGAACCTGGAATGTAAGATCTATGAATCAAGGTAAGCTTGACGTGGTCAAAAATGAGATGGCAAGACTGAACATCGATATCCTAGGAATCAGTGAACTAAAGTGGACAGGAATGGGCGAATTTAACTCAGAAGACCATTATATCTACTACTGTGGCCAGGAATCTCGTAGAAAAAATGGTGTGGCCTTTATAGTCAACAAGAGAGTGCAAAAGGCAGTACTGGGATACAATCTCAAAAATGACAGAATGATTTCTGTCCGATTCCAAGGCAAACCATTCAACATCACAGTAATTCAAGTGTATGCCCCAACCACTGATGCAGAAGAGGCTGAAGTGGACCGGTTCTATGAAGACCTACAACACCTCCTAGAACTAACACCAAAAAATGATGTCCTCATCATCATAGGGGACTGGAATGCTAAAGTAGGAAGTCAAAAGGTAACTGGAATAACAGACAAGTTTGGCCTTGGAAAGCAAAATGAAGCAGGGCAAAGGTTAACAGAGTTTTGTCAAGAGAACACACTGGTCATAGCGAACACCCTTTTCCAACAACCTAAGAGGCGACTCTACACATGGACATCACCAGATGGGCAACACCGAAATCAGATTGACTATATAATTTGCAGTCAAAGATGGAGAAGCTCTATCCAGTCAGTAAAAACAAGACCTGGAGCTGACTGTGGTTCAGATCATGAGCTACTCATTGCAAAATTCAGACTTAAACTGAAGAAAATTGGGAAAACCACGAGGCCATTCAGGTTTGACCTAGATCGCATCCCTGATGAATATACAGTAGAGGTGAAGAATAGATTCAAGGGTCTGGATTTGATAGATAGAGTGCCTGAAGAACTATGGACAGAGGTTCGTGACATCGTACAGGAGGCAGCAATCACCACCATCCCAAAGAAAAAGAAATGTAAGAAAGCAAAGTGGCTTTCTGATGAGGCTTTACAAATAGCAGAGGAAAGAAGGAAAGCGAAAGGCAAAGGCGAAAAGGAAAGATTTACCCAACTGAACGCAGATTTCCAGAGAACAGCAAGGAGAGATAAGGAGGCCTTCCTGAATGAACAGTGCAAAGTAATAGAAGAAAACAATAGAATGGGAAGGACTAGAGATCTCTTCAAGAAAGTTGGAGAAATCAAGGGAGCGTTCCATGCAAAGCTGGCCATGATAAAGGACAAAAACGGTAGGGACCTAACAGAAGCAGAAGAGATTAGGAAAAGATGGCAAGAATACACAGAAGAACTATACAAGAAAGACCTCGATGTCCTTGACAACCACGACGGTATAATCACTGACCTCGAGCCAGACATCCTGGAATGTGAAGTTAAATGGGCCTTAGAAAGCATTACTAACAACAAAGCTAGTGGAGGTGATGGTATTCCAGCTGAGCTATTCAAAGTCTTAGAAGATGATGCTGTTAAAGTTCTGCACTCCATTTGCCAGCAAATTTGGAAAACGCAACAGTGGCCACAGGATTGGAAAAGATCAGTATACATTCCAATCCCAAAGAAGGGCAATGCCAAGGAATGTTCAAACTATCGCACAATTGCACTCATATCACACGCTAGCAAGGTCATGCTCAAGATCCTACAAGCTAGGCTTCAACAGTACGTGGATAGAGAACTACCAGAAGTACAAGCTGGGTTTCGAAGAGGTAGAGGAACTAGAGATCAAATTGCCAACATTCGCTGGATTATGGAGAAAGCAAGAGAGTACCAGAAAAACATCTACTTCTGCTTCATTGACTATGCTAAAGCTTTTGACTGTGTGGATCACAACAAACTATGGCAGGGCCTTAAAGAGATGGGAGTACCAGACCACCTCACATGTCTCTTGAGAAACCTGTATAAGGGCCAAGAAGCGACAGTTAGAACCGGATATGGAACAACTGATTGGTTTAGCATAGGAAAAGGAGTACGACAAGGATGTATATTGTCGCCTTGCTTATTTAATATATATGCAGAGTACATCATGCGAAATGCTGGCCTGGATGAATCACAAGTGGGAATTAAGATTGCTGGGGAAAAGATCAACAACCTCAGATATGCAGACGATACCACTCTAATGGCAGAAAGTGAAGAGGACCTAAAGAGCCTCTTGCTCAGGGTAAAAGAGGAGAGCGCAAAAGTGGGCTTGAAGCTCAATATCAAAAAAACTAAGATCATGGCATCCGGCCCCATCACTCCTTGGCAAATAGAAGGGGAAGTCATGGAAGTGGTGACAGACTTCATGTTCCTGGGATCCCAGATCACCGCAGACTGTGACAGCAGCCATGAAATTAAAAGATGCCGGCTCCTTGGGAGGAAAGTGATGGTGAACCTAAACAGCATGATAAAAAGTAGAGACATCACCCTGCCAACAAAAGTCCACATGGTCAAAGCAATGGTATTCCCAGTAGTCATGTATGGCTGCAAGAGTTGGACTATAAGGAAGGCTGAGTGCCGAAGAATAGATTCTTTTGAACTATGGTGCTGGAGAAGACCCTTGAGAGTCCGTTGGACTGTAAGAAGATCAAATCAGTCAATCCTAAAAGAAATCAACCCTGACTGTTCCCTGGAAGGCCAGATAATGAAACTGAAGCTCAACTACTTTGGCCACCAAATGAGAAGGGAGAACTCACTGGAGAAGATCCTGATGCTGGGAAAGACTGAAGGTCAAAAAAGATGGGGATGGCAATGGATGAGATGGTTAGACAGTGTCATAGATGCAATGAACATGAAATTGAGCAGAGGACAGCGGAAGACCGGAAGGCCTGGCGTGATCTGGTCCATGGGGTCGCGAAGAGTCGAACTTGACTGTGTGATTGAACAACAACAAAGATACATTAAAATTATTTTAGAACCACTGCTGCCTTTGGAAATTGGAAAGAAAGCTGAGAGATTTGTTGTTGCTGTTAATAATAATTCTCACAGATATTTGACTGGTAAATAGTGTTCTGTAATTCAAGATCTTGACAAGTTCTTGGGAACTGCAGATGTATCTTTGCAGGATTCTTGTTGTTCCAAGCAACATTGTCTTCTAGAGCTGAGCTAGTGTTATTTGTTCGGTGCCCAGAATATCCAGGTGTTTTCCAGAGATCTCTTGGCACTGCTTCAACTGTTCCAACGATAACTAGCACGATGGTAACCTACTTCTCTCAAAGGTGCTTTAACTCTTTTCATAGATCTTGGTATTTCATTATCTTCTCTTGTTCTTTCTTTTCTATTCTGCTGTCTCCAGGATTGCAGTGTCAATGATCCAATCCCTATTTCTATTTTTTCTACAACTTCAGGGGTATTAGGCTCTAGGTGTTTATCTGTTTACAATCAGAAGTCCCAAAGAATCTTTGTTTCATTATTCTCCATGATCTTTTCTGGTTTGTGCTCTAATGAATTTCTGGCTAATGGTAAGCCATACCTTTCAAAGATTCCTGTGCAACATAACTGCAATTTTTGTGACTTTCTTTATAGCCAGTTTGAGCAATTTTGCTTCAAGCAGGGACCATGTGGTCTACTGTTTCATCCTTTGTCTTGCAAAGTTGACATTTATGCAAAAACGGACAGTCATCTTCCTGATACTATGTTTGAATAGGAGGAAAATATGCAGAGAAAAACACCCAGAAAATAACAATAATGTCATTTTTGAAAGAGAGAGACATCTGAAAAATTTCACAAAGCTCTTGAATAAACTAAATACCAATCTGTAAATAGCTCTAGATTAATGAAGCTCTTGCAAGAGTTCAGTCATGGAGGCAAATGTCTTGACTCTATTTCCTTCCATTGCCTCTTTCAATATGCTTGCCTTGATTACTTCTTGTTCCACAACAACATAATGACTATGCAGCCATTCATCATATCTATAAAGATGCAATAATAAAGAGTTATGGCAATGTGGATTCTTGTTATCTTAAGTCCATTTTATATATGCAGTGGTACAGGGCAATTGTTACTTACTAGATTCTAAGAATACATGCAGCTTTGCATTTATCTTTCCTCAAGTAATAGGAAGTCCAGGGTCATTGTTCTACAGAGCCAAGTAAGTTCCTTTGAAGAACAAGGCACTGGAAAAAATTCAGTGACATTTTTGTTTTAAAAAATGAGAAATTTTTCCCATTCCATTTCTAAATCATTCTGAAGATTCATTCTACTTGTCATACTGCTCATCTTGAGTGGTATTAAATGATGAATATAATGTACTCTGTACAGAATTTGGAAATAGAAAAATGCAACCATGGAGGATTCCTAATGTATCAGTTTAATTTTGGCCCTAGATAGGTGATGTGAAATTAAAGAATCAAGAAGGAACTTCAGATGAGAACTTTGTAAGCACCTATAACATGTTTACAGGTCTTTTTTTTTTTTTTGCAATGGTACTCACTGGTACCGAGTGCTGGCAGCTTGGGAGGGGGGCTCTTCCAAGTCCTGATTCTTGTGCACTATCCCACTTCACTCATCCAAAGAGTGGATGCTCAGGAATAGGGAGCGGTAGCGCAGGCGGTAAAACACCTGCAGTAACAACAATGAACAGCCACTATGGCTGTTCGAGACCCACCGCGGCCGGGGTGGGCTCCCGGCCCTAGTCCTAGCTCCCGCCCACCCAGAGGTTCGAAAGCAGTAAAAATATAGCAAGTAGATAAATGGGTACTTGCCCTTAGGTGGCAGGGGGCACCCTCCTCCGTGTGAGGTGTATGGCAGGAGCAATAGGCAGCGGTGGCGGTGACAGCGGAGTGGTTGGAACAGCGAAAGCGACGGAGCGGCGGCAAGGTTGGCGAGGTGATCCCTGGTGGCCAGTGAGCGAAACATTGAGTGGCGAGATCTAAAAACAACGGAGGTGGAGGCGGAGCCATGGAGGAACGTGGTGATGTGGAGGCGCAGGCACGGCGAAGCCGGAAATGGATGATGGCGGGCTGTGGCTGACACGGGCCGCGTGCCGAAGAGACCGCCAAAGGATCAAACACTCCTTGCCCTGTTGTTGTTGTTCAGTCGCACAGTCGAGTCCAACTCTTTGTGGCCCCATGGACCAGATCCCGCCTTGCCCTGTATCTGGGCCTATTTTTTTCTGATTAAGAGGAAATATATATTTGCTCAATACTAAATACTAGTGTGCTTTGGGGCAAGTTTGAATGGAGACTTTTCAGAGCAAGAAGATTTAAGATAGTTTGGACAATAATGCATGTGTAAGCAAATCTAGATAAAGATATCACCATACTCAGCATTCTGATAGTAATAATGAACAAATACTTATGATGATGATTTTATTTCGGCTTGCATGACCAAAAGTCTTAAGCACACTTATACACACATATAAAAGTACCATTCATACAGAAAAAGAAAAAAACCAAAACATCAGCCCTTGTTAAAAAAACAATACTCAGTCATAAACAGTAGGGTGTATTGTCCCAATATGAGTGTATTACACTAGGTGGAATCGTCAGACAAGATAAATCCTCAAGCGGGTAAACACAGCATCAAATCAGAAAGGTTTGAACTTTCCCCTTCTTTTCCCTTTTTTTGTTTGCCACCAGGGCCAGAAACACGGCCACAGCTTTGGTAACTGAATCAACATTATCAGATAAGAGAACAGAAATTGACCAGGGAAGGGAAGGAAGATTTTCCTTTATCAAGACATGTATAATATACCTCTGCCTCTCCATATTCCAGTTGGGGCAAGCTAGCAATATATGATCCATCGTCTCCACCCTACCTTGATTACAATCGCATATCCGTTCAGAGAACGGGATGCTATGAAAGCGGCCAGAGACTATATTCGACGGGAACGTATTCAGTCTAGCCAACGTGAAGGCTCTACGAAGTACTGGACTTTTGAGAGTGTAACAATAATTAGGGATCACTACCGGCGGTGGAAGGCCAAGGGATAGACCCGAGCAGGGACACCGAGCTCTGCAAAGTGTACTGCTGAAGTCCAGTTCCCTTAGTTTAGTTTTTATGAGTTTAAATACCTCCCTTTGCTGTGAGGAGGAAATGCCAATATGAACAAATACTAAATCAGGGGTCCCCAACCTTTTTGAGCCTGTGAACACCTTTGGAACTGTGACATGAGGCAGTGGACACAAGCACAAAATAGCTGCCAGAAGAGGTGGGGACAACCATTAAATGGCTAATTGAAGAGGCAAGGGCAACCATAAAATGGCTGCCAGGAGACGAAAGATAGTAGACTCTTCTTCAGGTATATGTTATTTCTTAAGAAATGTATTATGATGCTAGATTGTTTGCAGTGTTGTAAAGGACAAATGTAGAAAAAAATAGAATTAATTTGATCTGGCTCTTCCCACTGTTTGCTGTTCTCTTCTCTATCAGCCTCACCTGGCATCAATTGCAACTGACTGTAAATTCTAAATGTCTTGATTTGAAATAAAAGGAATGACCTAATATAGGGACATTGTACAACATCACAGTGTTTTTCTGTAACCAAGACAGTCTAAAGACCTCATTATTTGTTATTGCCAAAAAATGCATTTGGAAGGAGGGGAGAGTGTACAGGCACAGAGCACAGTTAAAGGAAGTTCTTGAGTACTGGAATCAAGGATGGTATGTAATTGCTGAGCTTGTCTACCAAGCTCAAGTTACTCTCCCCAATTTAAATAAGCCAAACTTTAGACAGAATTTTTTTTATATACTCTGTTGTTGTATCTCCAAGTTAAAATGCCCCGAACGCTTTAACCTTTCTTCATAGGGAAAGTGTTCCAACCCTTTTATCATTCTAGTTGCCCTTTTCTGCACTTTTTCCAATGCTATAATATCCTTTCTGATGTGTGGTGATCAGAATTGCACAAAGTATACCAAATGAGGTCACACCATCGATTTATACAGTGGCATTATGATATTGACTGATTTGTTTTCAATTACCTTCCTAATAATCCCCGTCATAGCATTGGCCTTTTTTATTGCAGTCACACACTGATACAACATTTTCAGTGAGTTATCTACTATGACTCCAAGATCTCTCTCTTGGTCAGTCTCTGCCAGTGCAGACCCCATCAAGGTGTATTTATAGTTAGGATTTTTGACCCCAATGTGCATCAGTTTGCACTCGACCACATTGGACCCTATTTGCCATATTGACAACCACTCACCCATCCTCGACAGATCCCTTTGGAGTGCCTCAAAATCCTCCCTGGTTTTTACCACCCTGAACAATTTTGTGTCATCCACAAATTTAGCCACTTCACTGCTTACTCCCAACTCCATATCATTAATGAACAAGTTAAAAAGCATCGGACCCAGTACTGATCCCTGCGGTACCCCACTTCCTACCATCCTCCACTGAGAAAATTGCTCATTTATACTCACTCTCTGTTTCCTATTAATTAGCCAGTTTTTGATCCACAAAAGGACTTGTCCTTTTGTTCCATGACTATTAAGCTTATTTAGGAGCCTTTGATGAGAATCTTTATCAAAAGCTTTCTGGAAGTCAAGGTAAACAACACCTTGTCCACATATTTGTTCATTCCCTCAAAGAACACTAACAGGTTAGTGAGACAAGATCTTCCCTTACAGTGCCTTAAAAGCTGGTGTTTGTGGGTTGTTGGGTTTTTTTTTGGTAATATTAGTAAATCCTTAGTCGCAGATCAAATTTATCTGCTCGCAGTGTCCATTTTCTTCTTTCATCATGTTCCTCATAAGCTGACATTTATGATACCTTCAAATCAAAGAGTGATTTACAGGAAGGACTGGTCCTAGTAAGAGACAATGCTCTGTTTAAAAATCCATCCATTCACATTTTACTCTTCCTCAGAAAGGTATGGGTTGTAGCTTGAGATGGATGGGGCCTGATGACAGGCACCTTCTGGTGTGTTAGACATATGCATGTATGCTTTGTGAGCATCCAGCCAAATGTCTGTAAATGTCCCGTGAACATATTTTGAGCTTTCAGCTGAAATGCTCACAAAAAATATGCAAGTCATTTTAGATTAAAAGCTGAGAAATGCTTATTTGTCTTTTGCTTATCCATTCAACCTATTCACTGAACAGAGAAGTTTTTACCCCAAAATTCAAAATGCCTTAATTTTTTTGTCTCAGACTAATAGGAATCATATTACCATAGGACTTCAGTTCATTATGGCATTAATCAGAAGGCTACAGAAGGCAGTAACGTCTTACTATATTTATATGCACACTGGAAATACATAAATACAGGTATCTGAGTTCTGAAAATACAAATCAGATGCTTAACATTAACTATGGAAACTGATATTCAGTGTTGTGGGCTTCAGTCCTGCTAAACTGTTATCAATGGGAGTTTTACTGTTGGCTTCAATAGGAGCAGGACTGCATTCAGTCATGGCCATTTATTTTATGCTCCCCCTGTCTCTCCTCCTGACATATCACAGACAGTACTTTAATGATATAGCAAAGAAGCATTTCATCATGCTGGATGTGACATTTTCCCAGTTGTCTTTGTCAAGCTTTAGAGCCTCCATACATTATAGGTTAGAAGCTAAATTGCAAAAGAACATAAAAATAGAGTTGTACAAATTGCACACAACATATTGTTTCATTCTTTCCTTCCATCTCATGGTAATAGTTCAGAGTAGCCTTTACAGGGTAAATTTCCTTTGAAGAACTGAGCACAATACCTTGGTTTCCACAGTAATTTCTTAATTTGTAACTGTATAGACTGAGAAAGTATAACGAGGTACAGACATACTTCCAGAGTTGACTCCAAATTAACACTTTCAACTAGGGATGGCAGCCCACAAACTGAACCCCAAACCAATCAGGTCCCATATGAACCAAACCGTTCAGGCAAGTTTGGCTCCCCCTTTCTCCTGGCCTCAGTTCACTGGGGCCAGGAGAAGAGGGGATTACCCAGTAAGGGACTTCCTTTTACCCTTTCTCCTGGCCACTGCTTGCTGCAGCCAGGAAAAAGGGTGTAAGGATCGCCTGTGAAGGGGCTTCATTTAACCCTTCAAAGGGGGAGAAAAACTGAAGGGTTAAAAGGCTCACACCTATTTAAACAGTGGCTCCCATACCACTGAGCTGTTAGGTTTAAATGGCTGGCCCAAACAGCAGAACTGAACCAGCCAAAAGTCCAGTAAATGTTTGGAGAATGCGCGTTTCCCGGACATTGGTTCCTGAGCTCTGAACTGGCCCAAGTTTGTCCTTAATTTTGGCTTGTTAGCCAATTCATGCCCATCCCTACTTTCAACAGTGGTCATGAGACACATGTAATCTAGATAGGCACACTTTCATTTGGTCTCAAAGCCATACTAAAACAGCAGCTGACTCTCACTCCATGCCTATGGAGCCATTGGCTTAGGTTCTACACCTGATTATATGACCCTTAAATTTAGAGAGTGACCTGCACACCAGTAATAAGGAATCTGTCATTAAGTAGCAAGACACAGTTACAATTTGGAAAGAACATGGAAATAAAGTTTATTGTGTGGAATAATGCAAATACCTGAGCAGGAGATATAGCAAGTTTCCAACAGCCAAATAATAGTAGTGATCTCTGATACTCAATTTCCTACTAAAGAACAAGTTACTTCCAGAACACAAATAATAAGCAAGTTAAACCCAGATGAGGAGGCAAACATCACAAAAGAGAGGGAAACCAAGATAGATATTTATAATTACTGATCCTGAAAGTTCAAGCAGAGGTCCAGCACCTATTATGAGGGTCGTGTGCAGGGCTCTAGTCGGGGGGGGAGCTCTCAGGTACGGAGCTCCGGAAGAGAACCTCTAGGGGGCGGGGCGGTCATGTGGTGAAGCCCCGCCCCCTTCTTTACCCCGCCCTCTGCTTCGATCCTCATTCCGTTTGGGAATGAGGATGAAGCAGGAGGGTAAGTAGCCGGGCCTTCTGACACACTTCCGGTGATGTCAGGGGGTGTGGCCTGTCACTTCCGGTGATGTCAGGGGGCGTGGCATATGCAAATAAGTTATGCTAATGAGTTATGCTAATGAGCTCCGGCAGCTCTTTTTCTACAACAAGACCCCTGGTCGTGTGTCTGGCAGAAAGTAAATCCAAGAAGACAAGCAGTGATAACACATGTTGTATGTCAATGTCACCTCAAGCAACACACATGACAAGGGTAGTCTTGGGGCATGTAAAATGCACACATTGTTTAGAGTATATGAAACACTCTTTTTGGAAGGGTTCTATCCTGAGTGACAGGATAAGCAATAGATTCTTCTCTTTCCAGATTTGGTAACAGAAGAAGTAGGAGAAGGGGATTAGGTGAGAATTGGGGGAATTAATCTTTGATTTGGAAATAGAAATGCTTATAGTACCAGATTGTACCAGTGGCTAAAGACTCAGTGATTCATTACTGGGGTCCATGATAAACAATCAGGATGCCAGGCCCTTTCCCAGCTGACTCCCTGTGTTGTCTATTGTACTCCATTTAGCATGGTTAAATTAGGTGTGGCCTTGCTTCCTGTACTTGTTCTCTGCATTTCATTCTGTAATGACCTGAGAATTGTTTTATTTTCTAAGATGCAGAAGGTAGCTGGTTATGAGACAAAAGTGTGGGAGTAGCCAACCAAACAAAATCAGCACCTCAAAAACCTAACTCCATAAATAGTAGTTTTCCTCACGCATACTGTTCTAAGTGTGGTACATTGTTGTTGTTTTTTAATATATTTTTATTGGGTTTTCACTATAATGCACACACCTATAACATATTTTAAATAAACAATCCATCCAGTTAACACCCTATACTACGGATAAGTTCTAAACAGCAACAGGTCAAACAAGCATAATTACACTTTTCTTCTAATCAATCACTAAATAGAGTAATTATCGAGTACATATATCCATTAGTAATAGTTTTTAAGATTCTCATAATCAACATTGTACTCTCGAGACAAATGCTGGAAAAATTCCTGCTTACTCCAATATACAATGGATTTCATGTTTCTATGATAATAAACATAAGTCATAGGTTTTGAATTTTTATGTTATTTTAGGGTATTTTCCATACATTAGTTTCTAATATATTTTATCACTATACTTAATCATTTTTCTATACAACATACATACCAAAAAAACCATATAAACATTTTTACACTAATCAGATCAATTCATTCCAGTTTACACACTCCCAAAAAGAAAGAAAAAGTTACATAAACATTATTACCCTCTCTTTTGCCTTTTAAATATATCTGACGCCTACCTAATTTAACAACTCCAACATTTAATTAATATTAATGTAACCCTCTTCCATACAACTTAATTACCTTCTATAACTTTGCTATCTCCTTTTTTTATGCCCTTTAATTTATGTCCACTCACACTTACCACTATAGTCTGTAAGCTCACAGTACATTAATCAGGTCAATCCATTCCATTTTACACACTTTCAATGGGGGGTGAAATTAACATAAACATTTTTCCATATAGTTTAATTTGCTTTCTATGAATCTGTAGCTTCCTTTTTCGTAGCACCATGTCTATGTGATTTTTCCCTTTGTAGGAGTGATAGTTCATTTTCAATCTCTCCTCAGTTGCTTTTGGAAAATCATGAAGCCACACTATTTTGTCCTTTGTAGCCTTCCACACATATCTTTCTTGTCTTTTCCTTTTCCAGTTTTTCTTCTTTTTGGGGAGAGATCTTTGTACCTTTCTTTTTTTCTTCTCCCTCTTCAAATAGCTCATTTTAGTTGTCTTCTTCTTTTGCCTTATGGTCGGTAAACATAACATTTCTGTACCTTGCTTTTCTTGTTGCCATGCAAAAACCTCCTCTGGACTCTGTATACATTGTTCCAAATTTTCAGTGCTCTCTATCTCCATTTAAGGTTATGTAAGTTTGCAAATGCTTGTTCAATACCCTTTTGTATTCCCTCCTTTAAGGTCTTTAGAAACAGTTCCACTGACATTTCTCCCACCAACATAATTTCATCCATTTCCTCCTCCAAGTCCGCTCCCCTTGTTAATGCCATTTTAATCACTCTGCTCACTCTATTCACATAAACTCATTCAAGTTTCAGAATTAAATACTGTTCAATTGAACTCTCAGACTCTTTCAAGGAGAACAATAAGTGTTGCCCCGAAGACAAAAAAATAGCACTTCACGCTTTCCTGGCCACTTTGTTTTTTCATTTTACTCCATTAAATTTGGGGCATTTTGTTAAGCCTCTTTAAACTTGAAGATATATGTACTCACAGTTCTTTAATTTGAAGATTCCTTTTATGTTGCTTGTTGCTGTAATTATAATCCATGGAAATTTAAATATAGATAAAACGGGAGGCAGCGGCTATGGAGAACATGGCAACCACGCTCTCCTTCACAGACAGCTCCTGCTTCGGGGCACAAAGTGGACACCCCCCGCATTTGCCAGTCATGGGAGGGGCCACAACAAAGCCCCCTGCTCCAGATCTCTCTCCAGGAGATCTGGCGGGGCTCTCCCGGAAGCCGAGAGACCCCAAACGGAGCAGAAAGGAATCGGGCGCCTCAGAGCGTTCCGATCTCTGCCCGTCGCCGCGCCATGCCGACCGGAAGTCTCCCTAAGTGTGGTACATTGTTTTGACCACCAGTAGCTCACATTCTATTTGCTGGGGGAGGGGGGGAAACAAAACCCTAAAACAATTAGAGTGACACTTTATGTCATAGGACAGCATGATTCACAACAGTATCTAATTATCAAGAGCCTTTAAAGGCATCAAAGGCAAACATTCTGTTGGAGCCAACCACATCTAATTCCCCTCCTTAGTACAGCCCCTAACCCCAGATTGCTTCTGTCCATGCAGGTCCAATTATCATCACTATAGCTTTTATGATGGACCCCTTCCTCCCTTTCTCACCAGTGGAAAAGGTGACTGGATCCAAACAATTGTCAAGGACTAGACTGTTTATGTGTTACAAATCCTGTTTCAATGACTCTAGAAGCCTTCATATATGCTTCCTCAGTTGCACTGGGAGATTGACATACCTAAATACCCCTCCAGTACTTATTAAATAACAACAAATGAATTCAATGTTTCGTTAATATTCATTTTCCAGCTGAAACAGTCCCCTTCTCTGTTTTACTTTAGGTCACTGTTTGCATTCAGATGCAATTTGTCTGAAATAAGATCCCTCCCCCCACCCCAGTCAGAAGAAAGAGACAGACAACAGATTGGGTTTTAACCAAGACCACTTTATTAACTATTTACACTTTTGTGGGAAGGGCAAACACCAAGTATGGGAATAGACCAAGGCCAGGGGTCGCCCCAGACCACCTCCTTGCCATACGTTGGGCAAGTAACCTTTGCCCCGGGTGCAAGCCATCCCTTTGGCTTTCCACCAACTGACCTGGTGAACAGGGTGCCGCTCTGAGGCTCCTCCCAAGCCATGGAACTTAATGGCCCCAAGGCAGTCCTCATTCCCAGCTCTGGGCTGCAAAACCCAAAGGCTGAGCCTAATGGACCCCTTGACTCCAACAGGGAAAGGGCCATATGGTGCTCACCAGATCCATTCTTCCTTTTTCCTACACTAACCTGCCAAGTCACCTCCTCCCTTTCCTCCCTCACTGCCAAGAGTACAAGGTAGGCAAACACACACACATACCCAACTAAACCAAGGAGGGACAAAAAAGTCCTACCCTCCCCCAAAGGCAACCAGCCAAAGCCTGCACTGCATACAGGGCAGGAGGGTGGGCCAATCATGCTGAACAAAGAGGAGGTGCGGCCACCTTAAAAACCCTGCTGGCTCTGCCCCTGCACCAGGACACCATGAGCGTTGAACGCTCCCTCAGCCTCCTCCTCCTTCCAGGGAGGCTAAAGTGGCCCCCGCTGCCATAGCCTCTTCAAGGCTCCATGGTGGTGAGGAGCCAGTTTTTGTTGTATTCTAGCATAATCTGCATGGAAAAGAAAATGCTAATTATTCATTAATCAGTGTTCAGAAACAAACATCGTCTCATCAGAAGCATAATCAAATGTACTAAGCCTCTTTCTTCCAGATTTGAATGGTTGCTACCAAAAGCAATGCAACTAAGGAAGGATTTGGTTCTGAACATTTTTTACAGGTTTATAGTTACATTGACAAGGTATGTACATAAGCTCCTTTCTCTGGCTTTTGTTAGGCACTGAATCAGCCATGGTTCTAGCTTGGTAAACTAACTCTTATAAGAATCAAGGGTCTTTAAAAGTAGTGTTTAAATAATATGCCTAACTTTTCAGCTGCAGCAGGTTGAATAATGATTTTTCCTCACTCCCCCTTACTTGAGCAGTGGGAAAGTCAGGACAACCTTTAGATGTGCAATAAAAATCAGATTAATTCACTGCCAGTCAGTCACCTGACCTACTGTTATGTATGCGGACCGCCACCAGGGGTCCGCGGCTAAAGCAGGAGCTTGGTCCCCAAACACAAAGGGGACCTAGGATCCTAGTCCACCGGGTGTCCACCAATAGCTCCCTTGGTGAGAGATTCAAACCCTCCAATGGGGACAGAGGTGTGCCGGGTGGGGTGTATATAGTTGGCCTTGCAGGGCCGTTTTGTGTCTCTTGTTGTGAAGTACAATAAGCACGTCTGAATGCATGTTGTGGTCTGAGTTCTCCATATGTCAAACCCAGTACTTTTCACCTACTCTTTTGTTGTTGTTGTTGGAGGAAGCTTGACAGATCTTTCTTTATCTTACCTATGAAACTATTTACAAGTTACCTGGCATTAAGGAAGCTTGAACACCTGTCAGTCTGGCTCATTCCCATTTGCCAGTGGTGAACAGCCAGCTCATTAATTGACAGCCTGTTTGGCTGTCCGAAACCTGTTCATGTGTCTTTGTAGAAGGGGGATCATCTGTGAGTTGGCTTCTGATCTCTTGCTGGGGAAATTTTGCTCTATGCCCAGCAAAGGTATTTTGTGGGGTAGGGGATCAGGAGTTGCCTCCCAGCTGATCAGTTGGAAGTTAGGTTCTTGTGATGTCTCTTTCTGGAAACTTTGCTATGATCAGAATAGGGTTGCCAGTGTCCAGGTGGTGGCTGGAGATATCCCAGAATTAAAACTGGCCCCCAGGTAAAAGAGATCAGTTCCCCTGGAGAAAATGGCTACTTTGGAAGGTAGATGGGATGGACAGGAGGCTGTCCTGCCCCTGAAGCAGAAAAAACAAACAGCGACTCAACTGAGCCCTTGGGAGTGCTGCTCCAGCATCTGATCACCTTTCAGAAGGAGGATGAAATGTTGGAGGGAAACAAAGCAGGAGTTTAGTTCAGCTCTGCCTCAAGGAGAATGCAGAGGGAGTCAAGTTCCACCTGTGGAAGAAAAGTGAAAGCTCAGGTCTGGCTCAGAAAAAGAGCAGACAGTGTCTGTGAGGGTGTAGCTCTGCTTGGTAGTGTGGCAGAGTGCTTTAGTTCTACCTCAAAGAAAGAATAGAGTGCCCTATTGTTAGGCCTGTTTTTGGTGATGAGCAGACCTTGTAGTATTTAGTCTGACTCTTTGGAAAGGGCAGGGTGGTGTGTGTGGAATCCTGGGTGTGAGAGAGGATCCAGCCTAGTGGCTAGTCAGTAAAAACCGGTTTATGCCTGAAAGTATTAAAGAAAAGTCAAACTACTCTCTGAAGCCATAACTAGTTTAAATTAATGTGCCACAGCCAGCTTTTCCCTTTGTCTACCTGGAGATCTGTGCTGCTGATCTGTCCTTTGAAACCAACTTTTAAGGAAATATATCTTCTGTGTTCAGTTCCTGCCCCAGTGATCTCCATATTCTATTTGTTTACTACAAAACTTACCTCATGGCAGAGAACCCTAAGCCTACACACTTGCTACCTTTAGGGCACCTGGTAACTGATGGGAAGGTATACAGTTTAAAACGAACCTAGTTCCACAAAAATCATAGGGAGCTGTGTTGATCCTCTTAGTTGTTAGACATGACTTTGTTAGCCGAATTGCTTTATTTGCAGCAATTGGCAATTTATAAACTGGTTCTTGCCAACCATAGCAAGGTCCTGTTCCCACCAAGGGTTACCAGAGAAGGAGTCGAGGCTGGTGTTGTTAAAATAAATATTTTACTTAAAGAAAATAAAGCTCATATAAACAATACTGATGCACTCACACATTCAATCAAGTTCCTCAGAAATACAGTATTAAAATAAGCACTGTTGCATTAGCAAGTAGGGTGATGATGGGTGATACTTATCTGTCTTTGCAGCTTGGTTGGTCCAATGAAGAATGGATGGGAAGAAATAGAAATCTAGGGAGAATTAACATACGACTAGAACCAGCCAGAATATGTGGGTCTCTTGACTGCAGATCAAGAGTTCAAAGTAGAGGCAAGGGTTTGGATATAGCAAGTGGGACTCAAGAGGAGTAAAAAGCAGACAGGGGTTATTGCGGGGAATGCTAGCTAGGAAGGGCCAGGTGAATGGTCCTTTCCTTTTATAGGTGGTCCATTGGGTGGGAGGTAACTGTTCCAACCTGTGGACCCACCTACCTATTATTCCGTCCCAAAACTAATCCTATTGGTTGCCTATAAGAGTGGGAGGTTGCCTATAAGGAGTGGTCAATATTGAAACCTAATACCTTACTCAAGAAAGACATCTGGGCAGGTGTGAAACCTTGGCGCCAGGATGCTTCATTGAAGTGTTGATCAAGCTGGCCATCCTATTGTAAACCAAATGTCCATTTGGCAGGAAATACGAAAGCAGGAACAAAGCATGGATGTGTCCTACGTGATCACAACTAGATCTGCAATGGGGGCTGTCTCTTCTCAAAGCTGTTGTTTCTTACTGCTCATAATAATGGAGGTGTGTGCTCCTTCACCAGGCTGGTAACTGTGTAACTGAAACCTTATTCACGTGTAAGGCTTGTGCAGGCACCTTCTATGTGTTGCATCACAACAGGTGACTTAGAATGTACAGTTCTCTGAGCCTATGTGTGTGTGTGCACAGTCCATTGTGTGTAGCAATAAATATAGTTCATAAAGCAAAATATCAAGTTCATTCTCTAACAACTTGTCACAGTAAGACTCTATGGCATTATGCACTGCTGAGGTCTCTCCTGTCCCCAAACCCCACCCTCCCCAGGCATCACCCCCAAAGTCTCCAGGAATTTCACAATCCCAGACTGGTAATCCTAGATCAGAATCCCAATGATTACTAGTTGCTTCTCCCCCTGCCAAGATGTACCTGCTTGGGCTGCAGAAAAAAAAAGAGAGAAATTAGCTCTTTCTTTTCTCCAGTTTGCAATGGCAAGCTCAGGAGCACTGCATTCCCCCCCCCACCACCACAGCTTGGAAGGAAGCTGAGAGAAATAAGCTATTTCTCTTCTCCCTTTTGCAACTTCACTATACAGCTATTTTGCTGAGGGTGGTGGTGGAGGATCAGAACAGTATGTGAGACATCTTCTGACCAAACTAGTTCAACAGCTGTCCAAGTTTCTCAATGCAAACGGAACATATCCCTGAACATATTACATTCTGATAATGAGTACTGAACAAGGTAAGTCTGACAGTCTGACAAGTTTGCTGAGAAATTAGCGGCATCCCTGCCTGACAAATATATTGTTGCCATTGTCTCCTTGGGTGTTTCTTCATGCTTCAGGGGTGAAACAGAATCAGGTGAGCATTTACTAAATGTGTTACCATCAGGTAGTCATTTTCTATTATATCCCCATGAGCTGTATCTAACTATTCATGAATCCAGTTGTCTGTATCATCCTGCCCAATGATGACTAAAATTTTACCTCTCAAGCACAGCAGTGTGTAAGAATATATAAGACCTGGGCCCCGATCACATGCAGAGTTTGCCGCGGGAGAGCCACGAATGCCAGGTGGATTATATGGGCGCGATCACACCGCCACATCTGACAAGCGTGGCGCTCCCGTGGCCAACCAGTATCGTCCGACCGAAGATGCGGACTTTAAAAGTACCTTGAAAACCCCAATAGTAAACTGTAGCGATGAGCTGCAGACAGACGCTCTCCATCTGATCGCCCCAGCACACTCCTCTCGAGTCCCTGCTTCCTGGTTGGAGCGCACTGCAAACAACCACCCAAGGAAACAACGCTGTCGCATCTGATCGTGTTGGGGTATGTCAGATTGCGATGGCACTAATAGCCATGCCTCCCCCCCCCCACATTATCCAGCCCGTGTAACCAGGACCTTGGTTTGGTAACATGGTCATCTTTATTCATGTACAAGTATGTACTGTATCCTACTACCATTTTCCACTGACAGACATGCTATTTGGTCAGTTGAAGAGTGTGGAAGTTCACTGGTTCTTCCTTTTTACTACAGACCCTTCAGGCTGCCCCGTCCCAATTTTAGGGACTCTGTGGACTGAAGTATGAGGATGTGAGAAAGTCCCATTCCACAAGCTTCATGCTTCTCACAATCCATTGATTAAAAATCATTGTTATGTATCATGCTGACAGTGCATTCACAACATGGCAGGTGTTGATCGCATGATATGACACAGTTTAAAATGCTGGTTTTTATCTTTAAGGCACTAAACGGTTTGCGATAGGGTAACTGAAGGACTGTCTTCCTTGTATTTTCGAGCCTTCCAATTAAGATCTTCTTCCCAAGCCCTCTTCCCTGTGTCCACGCCCGCAGGGGAGGCGACCAGATGCATGGCTTTTCAGCAGTGGCACCTCCCCTTTGTATGGTTCCCCCCCCCTTAAGGCTTGCCAGGCATCTACTTCACTGTCTTTTAGGCAACAGGCCAAAGCATTTCTTTTTATTGAGCACTGAGATGACATTCAACATTGTAGAAAATATCTTGGAGAATATGCAACATTAAGGGGTAATTTGGGGGAGAATCTGGCATTAGTGAGGAGGGTAGAAATAAGGGCATGAATGTTGTGATGTCTAATATATATACACTTTTACGAGCAGGTGTCCTGGCCATGCTAACAGTGCAATCCTATGCAAAGTCATGCACTCATTGAAATGGTTCTGCATAGAATTGCACTGAAAGTAAGGTAGAACTGTCCATGGAATTCTGACAGTTTCAAACTTCCCTAGTATGAGTATTGATAACATTAAAGTTAAGAAGTCAATATGGCCAATTGATTTTTTTTGGCATTTGAAACATGATGTAAAACAAACAGTTTTCCAGTGTTGTACTGATATTTCTAGCTTAATTTATCAGCACAATAGGTATAAAGCAACTCCATACTCGGAATGCCAAGGGAATTCCTATACATTTGAATGAATTCTTCTATCTTGCTGTGTGCCATACCCTTAATCCAAGCGAATAAACCCATGCTATAGCAGCCCTTCTTTCAGAATGACTGGGTGCGTGGGGGATTACATAGTGCATTTGAAAAGCAATCAAAAGGATAATTAATCAGCACCATAGATGCGGTAATTGCTATTTACTGTCCTGGTGGAATTCACTGTACAATGTAGTGAGAATGGTATTATATTCACCACTTGGCAAACAGTTCCAGCTTTCCTAATTGATATATGTCTCCTTCTAAGTGTGTTGCAAAGAAAACCAGCTTAACAAATGCATTAATAGCATACTTTGATTTATGTATATGTCTCCCCTTAGGAATTATTAAGATAATGAAGATGACATTTAAAGCATAAATATAAGCTTTCTAAATCATCTGCAGGTGTTGATAGATAATAGCAATTTTTTTCCTGTGAAGCAGAAGACTTTTCTTTTAATGAAACTTAATGCTGTGCCATTAAATCACACACTAGAAAACATATTGTGTATAATCCACACGCCATGCTGTTCCAATGGGTACATGGAATTTCTTCCATGCGGGAGCCTTCTTTTTCTGTTATGGGTAATGTTCAGCACATTCAAGAAATAATCCTCATTTCATGTATTAAGTATTGGCCAGGTCAGATTTGCAGTTAGGAACTCACCTGGATGTCTGTGTTGAGAAATACTCCTAGGCATGTGTCTGTTCTCCAATCTACTTTTAAATAGGTACTAAAATATGTGGCTTGCTTGATTGTGGTTTACAAGGCTAACAGCACCTGCAATGGATTGTTCTAATAATTCTTTGCTTAAAATCTAGTGACTTATCCCTAAATCTCTAGTGACTCAGTGTTTAGAAATCCTTGATGTATTCTTAATGTTTATATTTCTTCTGAAATAAGGGAGATTATTTCTAACTGTGGCTCTCCGATGGCAGCCATGACATTTCTTGATACTTTTTACCTGGTCTGTAGCCCTAAAAATCTGTGTTTAGATAGTATACTTGCATCTTTCTTCTTTCTTCTTTTTTTGTAAAAAAAGGTACCAGTACTGTTCATTAATTAGAAAACTGGGCAAGTTATTATCGATATAATCTAAAGCTAGAGCCTCCCTCACTACTGTTTTGATGATATTGAAAACCTCATCAGTTGGATCATAAGATATGTGTTTATAAAATTCAGTGTCAGAGAGCTGTTTAGAAACTTCCTGAATGTAGGATGCTCTGTCAAGCAGCACTAATCCTCCACCCTTGTCAGCCCCTTTAATGACAACCGAAGGGTCTTTACTGAAGGACCTTTTACCTGGTCTGTAGCACTAAAAATCTGTATTTAGATAGTATACTTGCATCTTTATTCTTTACTAGGAATAAGGCCCGTTGTGGAAATAAATACAACGAGATCCAGAAAGAGGCTCTGGGAGAGTGCTCTGGCTTTGGGCAAACAGTGTCAGTTTGCTGTGGTGACCTCAGCAGGGTATAATGACAGAGTCCACTGTTTTCTCCAGAGGAACTGATCTCTGCTACCTGAAGAGCAGTTGTAATTTTGAGTGATCAATAGTCCTCACCTGGAGATTGGCAACAATTGTTACCCAGGATGAAATGGCTGGTTTGGAGGGTGGAGTCTATGGCATTCTACCTGTCTGAGGTCCCACCCCTCCGCAAACCCCACCCTCTCCAGGCTCCACCCCTCAAATCCCCAGGAATTTGCCAGCCTGGAGTTGGCAACCCCATCTCGTTCCCAGCTAACCATCAACCTACCATTATCTGCCCCTTTGACTTCAGCTGACTTCTGCCCTCCCTTCTGCAGAGCAGTTGTAATTCTGAGTGGTCTCCAGCCCTCACCTGGAGATTGGCAACAATGGTTCCCCATGAGGGACTGACTGGTTTGGAGGGTGAGTCTATGGCATCGTACCTGTCTGAGGTCCCACCCCTCCTCAAACCTCACCCTCTTCAGGCTCCATTCCTCAAATCTCCAGGAATTTCCCATCTGGAGTTGGCAACCCTATCAGGACTGGCCCCAAT
>NW_015171536.1:520915-581340 GCF_001447785.1 Gekko japonicus | reverse complement strand
CTGAGAGTGCTTGCAGGCCTAGGGTTGCCATTGCCAACAAAGACAAATTGATGCAAAGGAGGATGGAAAAGTCTCCATATCTCTATTTTGCCTTAAATTGGTTTTGATGCCAGCAGAGTGAGAGAATGCCAGAGGCTCTGGGTGGGTGCCCCATCGTAAATGCACCAAACAATTCCTAAAGATTTTCCAAAACACTACTCTGTCGATACATTGCAACACTTTGAATTAGCACCAGAGCTTTAAGAGCTCTCCAGCTGTCACCTGGAGACTGGCAACAGCTTGTTTGGAGGGTGGGGAGTATGGCATTGTATCTGTCTGAGGTCCCCCTCTTTCTCCTCCTACTCAGACCCCACCCACAGCAGGCTTCATCCCTAAAATATCCTGTAAGTTTCCAACCTGGAGTTGGCAACCCTTTGTCCTTTCCAGGCAACCATCAGCCTACCTTTATCTGCTTGTCTGTCTTCAGGTTTACATCCCCCCCTTCCCCCCAGCCTCTGCCTAGGGTAAGGGCAGTCTTTCCCTGCAGTGGGAACCAAAGCAGCTGACATGATTATCCTCTCCCCCGTATGATCCGCACAACTACCCTATGAGGTATGTTAAGGTTGAAAGTGTGTGAATGGTCCATAATCCCCCAGGCAGCTTTTAAAACATGAACCTGGGAACTGCACACCATCCTCTGAAGTACTCTCTGTGGCAGAAATGGGGTAACTGCTGGCACCTTTTCCTATCTTGTTTTGCCTTGTGGTATTCTGCTTGTGGTGTGATCTGTCTTCTTTGTGATGTGGCATGATTGTGTTAATGGGTTTGTTTCTTTTGAAGGGGAAGTGATGTGTTGTGAGGGAGGACATATTTTACCTCAGAATACAGTAGGTTCCATATGCATCTGATAATTCCAACTGCCTTGCGGGGGGGGGAGTTTGAGGTGTGGAATGGAGTGAAGTCCAATCAGCTTCCATATGCAAAAGACCTTGAAACACTGGGCGGGACTGCACAAAGCAGCCAGTCAACCCAGCCAGCGTCTTCTGACTGACAGTTCTTGCGCCTGTCTCACACAGTGGCCAACCAGTTCCTCTGGATGGCCAACAACAGGTCATAGAGGCTGAGGACTTCCCCTAATGTTGCCTCCTGGCTCTGGGATTCAGAGATTTCATGTCTCTGAATGTGGAAGTTCCTCTCATTTACCATAGCTAATGGCCATTGATAGACTTATTCTCCATGAATTGATCTAATCCCCTTTTAAAGCTGTTTATTCCTGTGACCATCACTACATCCTCTTGCAATGAAATCCAAAGTTTAATCACTCTCTCTGTAAAGTAGTATTTCCTTTTGTCTGTCCTGAACCTACTGCACATCAGCTTCATTGGATGGAAAGGGAGAAAAAAGTTATCTTTGTAAACTCTCTCTACCCCATGCATAATTTTATAAATCTCTATCATGTTCCCCCTTAGTCAACTCTTTTCTAAACTGAAAAGTCCCAGACTCTTCAGCCTTTCCTCATAGGGAAGGTGCCCCAACCCCTTAATAATCTTGGTCACCCTCCTCTGCACTTTTTTTCAGCTCTGCAATGTCCTTTTGGAAATACAGTGACCAGAACTTCACACAGTATTCTAAATGAGACCACACCACAGAGGAACACAGAGACATTGCAATACTGGCTGTTTTATTCTCAATCCCTTTCCTAATAATCCACAACATAGAGTTTGCCTTTTCCCCAGTGCAGCACACGAGGTCAACACGTTCATTGAGCCATCCACTTCGACTCCAAGATCTCAGCATGTTCAGACCCATTAGCCTATAATCAGAGCTGGGGTTTTGTGTCCCAATGTGTATCACTTTACACTTACCAACACTGAATTTTATTTGCCACATTGTTTCCAAATCACCCAGTTTGTGGAGGCCCTGTTGGAGCTTTTCACAGGCAGCCTTGGTTTTCACCATCCTGAATAATTTTATGTCATCTGCAAACTTGACCACTACACTACTCACCCCTAGTTCCAGATCATTGATGAATAAATTAAATAGTACCAGCCTCAATACCAATCCTTTTAGGACCCCACTGCTTACTTCCCTCCATTGTGAGAACTGTCCATTTATTCCTACTCTTTGCTTCCTGTCACTTTTTAATCTATAAGAGAACGTGTCCTTTTATCCCATGACTGCTAAAGTTTACTCAGGAGTTTTTCAAAAGCGTTTTAAAAGTCCAAATATATAATTTCTACCAGGTCACCATTGTCTACATGATTTTTCACTATCTCAAAAAACTCCAAAAGGTTGGTGAGACAGGACTTCCCTTTGCAGAAGCCATGCTGATTTTCCCTCAGCAGGCTTTGCCTAACAATTTGCCTAACAATTCCATATTTGCCTAACAATTCCATATTTGGTTATAGTTTTTCCTAATTTGCCTGGGGCAGACGTTAGGCTGACTGGCCTGTAATTTCCTGGTTCCCCTCTAGATCCCCTTTTAAAAATTGGTGTCACATTTGCTACTCTCCAGTCTTCTGGTACAATGGCTGGATTTATTTATTTATTTAATTTATACCCTGCCCTCCCCACCAAGGTGGGCTCAGGGTGGCTTACAAAAGTTCATAAAATACAATTAAATACAATAAAAACCTATCATAGGCATATCAATTATTTAAAATAACAGTCATTTAAAACATAAACACATTAAATGCTGGAACATACTCAAGCAACAGTCGCAACAGTTCTTATACCATAGTTTAGGTGACTGTTGGATGTCAATACTTTCACACCAGTGCAGTTCTCATTTGTTATGCGGCAAGCACAGGCTAGGAATCATGATGGTAGGACCTAGGTTACAGGCTGGAAGGCCAGGGCATAGGGACACTCCATGGTGTGTAGTGCGGCTCCTTAGTCGAATGCCTAGTGGAAGACTTCTGTCTTGCAGGCCCTGTGGAAACCAGTACTGGCTCTGTCCCATGTCCCAAGTGGAAGCCGGACTGGAAGGGATCTAAGATGGAAGCATCATACAAAAAGCTCTGTAAATGAACTGAAACAGCCCTCTTGATTAGCTTGCCCAGATAGGGCAAGTTGGACACTGGCCGGTAATTAGCCAATTTGGCTGGATCCAGTGATGGCCTTCATGAGTGCCCCAGGGAACAAGTCCTCCAAAACAGACTTGTTAATGACCTCCCCTAGGGCACCTCGAAACCCATTGCAACCCACTTTAATGAGCCATGATGGGCACAGATCAAGGAGGCACGTGGTAGGGCGTACAGTTAAGAGCAGTTTGCCCACTTCCTCTTGGCTGAGTGGACTAAAATAATCCAAAACCTGACCAGAAGATGTGCATGGGGCCTTGAGTTCATCCACTGTTTCAATGATAGGTTACATATATGAGTTAGTAAATCAACTATCTCACATCTGAATTGCTTAAGAACTCTTGGGTGTATGCCATCAGGACTCGGAGACTTAAAGTACTAGCCTAGTACTGTATCCCATAGATTTTCCCCATTTCAGTAGGTTTCTGAGATACATACTATATCAAAATTGTCATTGAACACCAAGCACTCCAGCTCCCCCGTCTTGTCTCAGAGAAGTCTAGCATTGGCATATAGACACCTATAATGTGTTTCTGTCTCCAGTGACCCTTGCCTCCCTCAACCACTTAGTCACCTGGGTGTATGCCATCAGGACTCGGAGACTTTAATTTCCCCAGTAGGTAACTGTATCCCATAGATTTTCCCCATTTCAGTAGGTTTCTGAGATACCTACTATATCAAAATTGTCATTGAACACCAAGCACTCCAGCTCCCCCATCTTGTCTCAGAGAAGTCTAGCATTGGCATATAGACACTATAATGTGTTTCTGTCTCCAGTGTCCCTTGCCTCCCTCAACCACTTAGTCACCACACAATGCTCTCAGCCACCATCATGCCCTCACTCCCAAGTTCTATGATGCTTTTATCAATATTTCCATGAGTGTTTACACAATCATTCCTTTGGACTGACTTGTCCTGAACTGGAGGCTCCCCAGCTCCTGTCGGCTTTCTTCCCAGGAATAATTTAAAAGCTCCTCTACCACCTTTTTGATATTAATCACTGGTAACCTGGTTCCCTTTTGCTTCAAGCAAAGCCCATCTCTTTGGTAGAAGTTTGGATTGTTCCAGAAAGTTGTCCCAGAAAGTTTCTCACAGCACCACTTTCCCATCCATACACTGAGACCCCTGATCTGTGCCTGCCTAGCTGGCCCTGCATATGGAACCGGCAGCACTTCTGAGAATGCTTCCTTGAGGTCCTGGCCTTTAACTTTCTGCCTAGTAACCTAATTTTTCCCTCCAGGACCACACAACTACATTTCCCAATGTCATTAGTACCAAAATTCACCATGACTGCTGACACCTCTCCAGCACTATCTATCAACCTATCTAGACAGCATGTGATGTCCGCAACCTTCACACCAAGCAGGCAAGTCACCAATGTGGTCAAAATGCCTGTCACAGACTCCACTCTCTCTATCCCTAATGATCAAATCACTCACTACCAGAAGCCCATCTCCCCCCAGCCTCTCAGGGGTATTCTCGTTATGAGAGGATATCAGTCCATTTCCCAAGGAAGGGGTCCCTTCTAAGGGATCACATTCCTCCTCCTCAGATTGATGCCCTCCAACTGTCACGGGCAATACTCATGACACCACCCTTGAGACTCTCCACAACAGCAGAAGAGCTGTCAGCAGAGGAGTGGGACTGTTTTGGTAACTCCCTGAGGGTTTCTTCCCCAAACCTCTCTCTCTGCCTCAGCTTCCCCAGGTTGGCCACCTAGTCTCAAGGGAATGAACCTGCTCCCTGAGAGCCTTGAGCTCCATGCAGCAAGCACACACCCATGATTTCCACCCAGTGGGTAGATAATCGTACATGTGGCACTATCTGGATAGCCCCCACTGCCCTGCTGGCTTTCTACCTTCATAACCAGTTAGTGGCTTAATGGCATCTAGAATGATGTAGGGTCTCCAGGCATGATCCCTGGGCTAAGAGCCACAGATTAAAAGCCATTTGGCTCATACCAAAGGCTCATGCTTATGCCTAGAAGCAACCTTACAGTTCAGAGGTGTACAGCCCCCACCTCCCAGCAGCAACAGCAGAAGGTGGGGCCTGTAATCAGCCCCAGGTAAGCAGACCTTGCTCAGTGAACAACAGACCAGACAAAAATACCTCTCTCCAGCAGGCTACAAGCACCCATTCACCCTCAGACTCTGTCCCCTTTCAAAATGACCTCAGTTAGTGCTCCCCAGTAGTTGCCCCAATTACCACTATTCCTCCCTGAGGACTTGGAAGAGCCCTCCCCCCCAAGGTACTGTCTAGATAGGTTGATGAGTACCACCACAAAAAAGCCCTGAAATTCTCTATGGAAATATGTTATCATCACCCAAATGTGCCTGTCACCACCATTTGCAGTTCCTGAAAATAGCTTTATTCATTACCTCGATCTTTTTAATCACTTGCATTTGTTCATAGTGAGACAGTTGATACTAAGGGACTAAATCCCTGGTGAACTGTGACCAGGTCCTCAGACACTGTATTTTATCTGCAAAAAAAAAAAAAAAAGGAGGCTGATGTGTGTGGGGGGAGGGGGATCAGAGTCATGCCATGGCATCCATGCAAAGTTTTACTCATTTCTCATGCTATTTTCCAGTGGGAAAAGATTTCATAAGACTAATTTGAGCAGCTGAAGGGCCTGGGGGGGCATTTGGTGAGTGGGTAGAATTGGTTTGCCTTCCATAGCATCACAGTCCTGATCTAGAACCCTGCCCATGCCCATTCCTCCCAGACACTTTGCTACTAAAATGCATATCTGAGGATCCAGTCACTAATCCCCAGCATGAATTTGGCCTTAAGATGGCCTTTTCTCATACTTAAAATGAAGGCTTATGATGGAAAAGCACATATCATGATGGAAGATCAGGTAAAATGTAATACTCGAATGGTTCAAAGGTAGCATGTAAGCTCTACACCTGTAAAATTCCTTCCCCCGGTTAAAAAAGTTGAGATGGCCAGTTAAGAGCATGTAAGGCAACAGAGCTTTAAACAAGTCTCTGCTGGAACCTCTCAGGTTCACATGCATTCAGTTTATAGTACTGGGTTGGGTTAAGACTCAGTGCATCTGCTTCTCTGATCTATTGCCAATCATATATTCCCATCACTGATCAAAATGACTCATATACTATTTATACTCTTTACATTTTCCACCACTGATGGCTGTTCATTGAATGCCTTCCTTGTGGGCTGTTTACATTGGAGAAATAAGGTCATATTCTGTATGCTTATTAAGCTGATAGATATATTGATATCTTGTGTCATCAGAGCAGACTAACAAGCTTTCTTTCGTGATGTTCCTTTCTGTGTGCTACAAGAACATGCTTGGAAATTGGTCGTGCAAAAGAATTGTTGTCAAAAATAGGCAATCAAACTTTCAGCTATTGTATAGCTGAAGATATTTTCTCCAGGCCAGAACTGAAGCTTGACATCTGTATGCTGGGTTGAGAAGAAAATGTAAT
Source organism: Gekko japonicus (assembly GCF_001447785.1). Lineage (NCBI taxonomy): Eukaryota > Metazoa > Chordata > Lepidosauria > Squamata > Gekkonidae > Gekko > Gekko japonicus. The sequence continues at coordinate 574,826 of NW_015171536.1, read as the reverse complement.
TATTTCATTTGTGAAGCAGCTGAAAATGACACATTGAGTGCTAGCTGTCAATCAAGCGTGATCACATCTCTTTATTTCACATAATAAAATATATGATGAAATTCAATCCATCAAGGATTCATTGCCCATTTGCATTACAGAGGTAGTTTCCAAAGCAATAATGCAGGGCAAAATTCATCCTTGTAGGATAAAAGTTTCACTCAAACATAAATTTATTTGGAAGATAATTTGTGTTTAGGCTTTTTTCCCCTTGTAATTTTGATGTTAGGCAAGCCCTCTAAAGAATATCCATGTGCAACTCTGGCTAAGGTTCATAAAGTATAGTTGCTGAAGGAGTGGAAGTCAAAGGACTTGTACGAAAGGGTACACCAGAAAGAAAATGCTAGGAAATGGGGAAATGAATGGGAGAAATTTCCATCTGTCTGTCTGAGATCTCATGTTTGTATACCTAAATGTGTGAAAACGTGGGATAAGGAAGAAGGAAGGGGTATGGACACTAAACAGGAGTGTTTGAGGCCCCTTACTGGCCAGTTGGTGGGTAAAATGTGGGCAATTTTAATGAATGATCAGTTAGCTCTGCTGTTTGATGGCTGTGAACACATTGTTGCCTTGGATTGGTGCTAGACAATCTGCACTGGCTTTGGGTTTGTTCTGAAATTATTCAACATGCTGAATTTATAGCCTAATGGAATAAGTCCATCTGATTTCACTTAAGCTTAAAAAGGTAAAGGTTCCCTTGCTCGAAAGCCAGTCGAATCCGACTCTAGGGTTGCGGTGCTCATCTCCGTTTCAAAGCCAAAGAGCCAGCGCTGTCCGAAGACGTTTCCGTGGTCATGTGGCCGGCATGACTAAACACCAAGGCGCACGGAATGCTGTTACCTTCCCACTGAAGTGGTACCTATTTATCTACTTGCAATTTCTTGCTTTCGAATTGCTAGGTTGGCAGGAGCTGGAACTAGAGACGGGAGCTCACTCCATCATGCGGCACCCGGGTCTCGAACTGCTGAACTACTGACCTTCCACAGCCTGCAGTTCAGTGTCTTAACCACTTGAGCTTACCCTCAAGTAAATATGCAGAGCATTACACTGTCAGTTTCACAAATCCCTTCCTGTTCCCTTGGACCATCCTCTGAACAGCAGGCGCCTGCTCCTTTTTGTCCTTCCTCTAGGACCTGAACAGCATGTTCATTTGCTCTACCCGAATTCTGTTTCCCTTTCGGTCTTCCTCTCCCTTTCATTTTTCCATTTCCATTTTCCTTGTTAATGGAGTCAGACGGTGTACACAGTTTTTTCCTCTATCATTATAATTTATTTACCTAGGAGAATAAGTATTATATTTACAAGGATGATTGTGATTCAACTTCGGTTTGTAGTTCTTGAAGCTGGGTCAGTGCCCCCAAGGAAAAGAGCTTATATTGCATGTACTCCTCTTAGAGTTGTCAATGGCAGGTTGGAAAACTGCTGGAAATTTTGGGATGGAGCCTGGTGGGAGGGGAGGGGATGCCTTCAGAACAGCCATTTTCTCCATGTGAACCGATCTCTGTAGTCTGAAGATGAGCTGTGGTTCCAGGAGATTTCCAGACCCCGCCTGGACATTGGCAAAACTGACTTCTATGATTCTTTCTGCTAACTATTTTTTAAAAACAAAATGCAGCTCTTCATTCTGGGATTTGAAGGAGGAGAGAAGTCTGATGGGAGAGAGCGGGATTCTTTAACATCTGAGTTTTCTGTAGTGGGATAAAAGCAGCTGGGAGGAGACAGTCAGTTTTACCAAGAAAATGAAGGCAGTGGAAAGGGTTAAACAGCCTCCTCTCTCTCCCCGCATCAAATCATACTGAATAGCTGCACTTTGTAGAAAGAGGAAAATGAAACAAATTGCAGAACTACATACAATGCGTAGTAAGAAAGGCCAACTGGGACAACTTTGTCCACATGAGGGAAGCCAATACATCACCTGCAGCTGCAGTTCTCCCCATCAGTTGTGTGGATGGCCAGGAGAACAAGCACAAAATGAAGTTGCTAGTGTTGATGGGCTGCAGGGATATCAGATATATTCTATTTGAAATAAGGTTATGTTCTGGGCAATGGGCTAGGTAATTTCTCATTCCAGGTGTAGCACCTGGACTAGGTGCACAACCAAAGATTCACTTTACAAATAGGAGAGACCAAGTTGCCCACATGTACAATAACAGGCATTTATCTCATATTTATTGAACCATAAAAGCCCACCATTGTTTGATTTAATGGTACAGAAGTTCATTTTGTTAACTGAAGTCTGTGGGAAAGCAGATTTTTTTTTTTTTTTTTATTTGTATTTATATCCCGCCTTGCATGACAAGCAGGCTCAAGGCGGCTAACAAGATTAAATAACATAGCAAAATTTAAAACAATTAATAAATACAATATCAGTTAAAACAAGTGAACAATTACAGAACCAATGATGGCGGTAATCCAATCAAATCCCGAGATAGGGGTAGTAACCAGAGGGGACTCTAGCCAGGAGATGGTCTAAGTTCGGCCAGAAGATGTTCCATGGCACACCCCTCAGTGGCGGCCCCTAATCGAATGCCTGGCGGAAGAGCTCCGTTTTACAGGCCCTGCAGAACTGTGAGAGGTCCCACAGGGCCCTGATGTTCTCTGGGAGCTCGTTCCACCAGTGTGGGGTCACCACCGAGAAAGCCCTGGATCTGGTAGTATTTAGCCTTGCTTCATATGGGGATGTGATGAAATATTTTATTTACATCACACAAAGTCATGAACCATCATTCACACTTTTGTCTCAAATGTGGTTTCCTTCTTATGTCACTTTTTAAAAGTTCCAGATTTTGATAGCAGACATCCATTTATTGTACATGCATTTTAAACTAGGAGTGTGTGGACTGTATTTTCCTTTCGGTAAATGAACTCATAATATGAAAGGGACAAAAATCTTTATTCATGTGCTCGATATTGTTTATGCATTTGTTGCATGGACACTTAGATGGCATTTTCAGGAGTTCTCCCATTTAGGCACTGACCAGACCTGCTTAGTTTTAGCAGGGTTGCACTCTCCTAGTCTCTTCCTTTTACATTGCTCAAGACCCTTTTTATCTTCAGAAGGACAATGTATCAACATCCCATCCCATCTCTCTCACACAGACATTCTTCCATTCTAACACTGCAGAACGTTTCATATGCATGTGCGCCCTGCTGTTGGGAACAATGGACATGAACTGAGTCAGACTGTTGAACCATCAATGTCAATATTGTCTGCTCTAACTGGCAGCAGCTCTCTGTGGTCCAAGGTACAGGTCTTTCACATCACCTGGTACCTGATTCTTTTAAGTGGAGAAGTCCCTTGGCCCATCAAGGTCAGTATTATCTACTCAGACTAGCAGTGATTCTCCAGGATCTCACGTGGATGTCTTTCACATCACCTACAAACTAATCCTAAACTGGAGATCCCAGAGACTGAACCTTGGACTATCTGCATGCCAAGCAGATGCTTTAGCACTTGAGCCACAGCCTCCTCCCTTTATTGTCTTTCAGTCCAAGATTCATATAATATATCTTATATTTGTATGTTCACACATGTATTTCAAAATTCAGGGAATCCTACTTCTATCATATTTCCATCTCTTTGAGGTAGGGGAAGTATATGGGAAATGATGTGCATAAAAAGGCACTGTAACCTCTCAAACCAGACCCATGATTCTTCCTGGGCATAATTTGTCAGCAGCCACCCTATTCAGCTTTGCTGAAGAATGGTCTTAACAGCACCTCCACTGACTGACTGGCTAGTTAACCAAAGCACCAAGGTGGTAAAGCTGACAGTGGAAACTACAGCACTTAAAAGAAGTGAGGCAACAGAAAAGGTGTGGCAGGAGACAATGAGATTGTCATCCTCACAGAGAATAGTGGACATTGGCTGTCCCAAAGAGCAACAACTGAGGGGCAGCAAGCCAGCTAGAGATGCTGAAAAGGTACCCAGCAGCAACACTTCAAGGAGGCTGGAAGAACATGGCAATCTAAACCTCATATCTGTTTCTGCTGAAGCCTGGTGGAAAGTACAGCCTTTGGAGCCAAGAAGGAAAGCATGGTGGAGTAAAAAGCACTCCAGGATCCAGGAGCTTAATATAGGCCTTTGTAAATTGGGAGATTCCTTTCTCCTTTCTTACACAGCAGTTCATCAATGCCTATGATGACTCAAACACTATAAGGAGTAATTTGAATTCAAGACAGAGAATGTGTGTGTACAGTCCACTCCACCATACTTAGATATGGTTTTTCTTCACCTCTGTTGGGGTGAGCAAAAATGTTTATTCACCCCTTTAAGGACCTAGAGCTCAAAATGAATTTTGGCTAAACACTTAATCCAGTTAAAATCATTGCTAGGATACACAGTGGAATGGCCAAGCTTAATTTGCAAGATGAATTAACTAAAGGGTGGTTTTCCTTTATGTACAAAATGTGTGTGAGGGCTTTACACAGTGAGAAGAAAGAATGCTTGCCTTTATGCCATTTGAGTTGCTAATCAAACCTCTGGTTTTCTTCCATTTCTTTTCTTTTAAGAACAGAAAGAATTGCTAACTAAAAATTGAGCCTTAGGTTTGACACAGAATCAATATTTCTACTGCTTTGAAAGAGTAACTTTTTGTCTTTCCACAGATGCTTATTGATTGCAAAGGAAATTTCAGCATGCATTGTTACACATGGCTCTCTTTTGCACTGGCATTGGTTCAGCATTGGACTCATCTTCCCTGTGTGTACAGCTAGAATGCCGATGACTTGGAACACATTTCTGGGCTATCTCTAAGAGAGAAACATAGATGGGTTCAGAACCCAATGGTGGTGCGCGAAGAACAGATGCTGACACATCCTTTCAAATTTAACCAGGTAAGTAGTCCTTTCTCTGGAAGGTGTAGCAATGAACTGAGACAATGATTAGTGCCTGTTTGTCTCTCTAAACCTTTTGCTATTCAGGTAGGCTGAACAAAAACTCTTTGGAGAACTTCCAGGGGAAAGCATGTATAGGATTATACACTGATATGAAAGCATACAAAACAATCCTATGTACAATTAGGCTGGCCTGTGCCAACTGAAATCATTGACTTTAGGATGCAATAAATCATTGAGCTTAGGATGGAATAACTGCTAGGAATAACTGCTAGTATTTGTCTGTATTTCTTATCCACACCTGCAGTGGTGTGTCCAGTGAGCTAAGCTGTTGAGGCATAAGGATATAATTGCAGGATATCTGGCCTTGGCAGTCTTTCAGATTCTTAAAAGTAAAATGCATTGTATGATAAAAAGTATTATCAAGCACTGATTTGACATGAGGCTTTGGAATGCTGCTCTGTCTTCCAAAGAAAAGTCAGGGTCTCAATTATCAACATCTGGCTATATAGTTAAAAAAAAAATTGGCGCTGCATCGGAGCCAGCCTACTGAGCACAACAATGCTGTTTACCAACAGTCTTTAGCTGGCTATTCTGTTATTCTAAGTAGCAGCTTATTTCCCCCTCATTAATTTTTAATGAAGCAAATTAATACTGAATCTTTTTACTAGTGAAGAAGCTCCAGGAACCTACACAGTTCATTACATTAGTGTAGCTTTGGCACAATAAGCAATTATTTTTCACCCTATTTAAAGTATACACTGCCCAATAATTTTCTTTAAAGTTCTCTCTTCTTCCTTGTTATTGTTTAGTTCCTTAAAAAAAACAAGGGAAAAAACAAGAAAAAAGAAGAAGAATAAGAAGAAACTAAAGCTGAAGCCATTTTTAGTCTTTTGCATCCTTTCCTGTAAGGCAACTTTTGAGCTGAATGAACGGAGAGAAAGTTTAACCACTAATTAACTAGCACTAAAATTTAATTGGGCCCAAAGGGTAAAGTGTTCAGAATTCATTAATTACTTTTTCACAGCCTTCTGAAACAACTCTTCTGGAAGTATGATGTCTCATTTCAAAGGGAACAAATGGAGAATCACTTTATATTTTGTGCATCCCCAAACCTGGCAACTTTTTAAAAGAGAGGTCACAAAATCTATCCAGCTTTGTGAAGTTGGGGTGCCTTTTAAAATTAGCACAGCAGTAGCAGGAAGCAAATATAGAACTCTAAATTAAAGAAGGTAGATAATGATTCAGGGAGTCTATATTTATTTAGAAAAGGCTGTGCACATGCAAAAAAAAAAGTTTGCTCCCTCCTTTTCTTCATTATATAACAGCAGGATTCTGCCCTGCATAATAGGCCACTTCTAACCACCTTCTGTTATGTCAAAAAGGGGAGGGAAAGATTCTACTGCATTTTGGTGTGTTTCTCAGTATCAGAAACTTAGCAAGCTAAATCATTGGCTACCTCTATGATGCACATTTTTTTCACTGATGAGTCATTCCTTTTTTTGCAATCATGTGCAAGCTGAATTGAAATGGCTGTTCCACATGCCTCTTAATAAGGAACCTACCCCCCCCAAAAAAAAAAACCCTGCCAGATTCTACTATATATGTTTTCATATAAGAATGGTCTATCTAGTCCAACAACTTGTTTCACATAACTGTTAACCAGTTGTCTTGGAGGGCCAGCAAATTTCACTGATGTTGCTTCCTAGCACTGGAATTCAGAGGTTTGCTTCCTCTGAATACTGAGGTTACCTTTAGTAATGATGGATAGTAGCTATAGACAGGCCTCTCCTCCTACCCCATTTGAAAGACATCTGCATTCACTTCTCTACATCCATTTGCGGTGAACTGAATTCTATGGTCCTTTTCGCACTTGGATCTCATCCCTGGTTTTATCGGAGTTCAACTCGCGACACAATACCTTGCATTTAACCCTGGTTATAACAGCATCCGTTTATCCTGGGACAAGTGTGGGGCAAAACCGGGGTGACCTCAATGTAACGTGGAAACAAAAAATACCCCGAGATAATTACAGGGGTGAACTCAAGTGTAGTGTAGAATGTAAGTTCGGGGACAGGGTTAAACCAGGATTTAAGGTCTAGTGCGGAAAGGACCATAGTTAATTACTCATTGAGCGAAGAAATACTTCCTTCTGTCTACCTGAATCAATTGCCTATCACCTTCATCAAGTGCTATTGTTATCAGAGAGAGAGAGAAAGTTATCTATATCCACCTTGTCCTCCATATGCATAATTTTCTAAACCTGTATCATGTTCCTCCTTGGTTGTCTTTTTTTTCTTCTAAACTGAAAATCCCCAGCTCTTCAGTTTTTTTTCTCATAGGAAAAGTGCTCCAACCCCTTCATCATATTGGTTGCTCTGTTCGTTACTTTTTTCCAGGTTTTGCTTTTCCTTCTATTGGCCTTTTGTCCCTTTGTTTTACAGTCTAATTACTTGCTTTCATAGGGCTGCCAAGTACCCTAGTGGGGGTAGGGGATCCTCTGACCTCTGCTCCCATTTCCTGCTGCCACTCTGAACAGCAGTGGGAGAAAAATACAATAAAATGGCCATCTGGCCTATAGTGTGACATCACTTCCAAAGAAAACCCCATAAGTGGTATGACATCTCTCAAGGAATCCCTGGAAGCTCTATGATCAAACAACAGAGTTTCTGGCAATTCCTAGAGAGGACTGATGTCCAGTGACATCATGCCAATGGTCAAACTTCCCCTGTTTCTGCCCCCCCCCAGCTCCTTCTGGTTTCCAGGCTAGGCCTAGAAACCTTATTTCTATACTATCTGTAGCTATTCATGAATCAATTATCAGTTCTCGTGTGGATGGGAGAATTAAGACCAAACAACATGTTACAATGTACATGAGTCCACAACAGGGACTTTCAGCCATATTGTAGCTGCAAGTTCCTGTTGGGAACTCCGTTTAAAAGTGCCACGAGAGCCCAAAGTAACATCTAAAAAGCATGATAACTTGAAATCAAATGTTACACAGTTACTCTGACCTGGATAGTCCAGGCAAGCCCGATCTTGTCAGATGTCAGAAGCTAAGCAGGGTTGATTCTGGCAAGTACTTGGATGGGAAACCTCCTTGAAATACCAGAGGTGGGAGGCAGGGGCAGGCTTTATCCAGCCACTTTTCTGAATATCCTCCAGCCCCCCCCCCAGTAGAGTCAATCACCAGAGGTTGCCATGACCTCCAGGTGCACACATAGTCAGTCACCAGAGGTTGCCATGACCTCCGGGTGCACACATAGTCAGTCACCAGACCTTGCCATGGCCTCCAGGTGCACACACACTCACACGGACACACACACACGGACGCACATTAAAAATGTTGCTTGTTTGAATATTATAAAAAGTGTACTTGTTTGAATATTATTTGGAAACCAGCTTGTCATTAATTATTTTTCCAGCAGCAGTCCAACTTAGACAAGCAGGACACGTCTCAGGAATATATTTTGACTGATAATGAGCTACAGTTTTTGAATGGACCTTATGAAGCCACTATTCCTGAAATGTCTGCTGAAGGTAGGGCTGTGTTTTGTACTTTGCTAACTAATGCTGTTTGTGACACAAGCTACCAAAGTGCAGATTTCAGACTAGTAAACTGCCCCACATTTTATGGAACTAAGCCAGGGGTCATTTCGTAGAAAAAGAGGTGCAGGAGCTCATTAGAATAACTCATTAGCATAACTTATTTGCATGTACCACACCCCCTGACATCACCGGAAGTGTGTCAGAAGGCAACAGCCACTGCTCAGGCTCCACTGGACTGTTTTGGATTGCTAGCTATTGGGGGGGATGTGCAGACCTGTCCTCGCAGAGGAGGGAGAGCTTGTACCTAAAGGCGGGCTGGAGGGGGACTCTGCAACTTACCTGGCTGCTTGTTCTTGCTCCTCGACTGAGGGCTGCTGGGAGCAGGGGGTGGGGCTTTTTGCATGTGCCCACCCCCTGGGCTCCTTACTTCCAGAGCTCCGTTCTTGTGCGCACCCGCAGGAAATGACCCCTGGAACTGACTCCTGGTCTGTTTTCAGGGGTGTTAAGGCTCAGGGGTTAGAACTGGCCCATCTAGGGCTCTTATGTGGCCCATGAGTAACTAGTGCAAGGGAGGGAATAGTGGACTGCTTGGGGGGGGAGCCACTTCGATTGTGGCTTCAACATGGTGGAAAAACCTCATCTGCAGCAGTCAAGCAGTGTTGCTTATGAAGAAAGGTTAAAGAGCTCTTTAGTTTGGAGAAATGATTATTAAGGGGTGACATGACAGAGGTTTACAAAATTATGCATGGGATAGAGGAAGTAGAGAAAGAAATACTTTTCTCCCTTTCTCACAATACAAGAACTCATGGGCACTCAATGAAATTATGACCAATAGGTTTAGAACAGATAAAAAGAAGTACTTTTTCACCCACAGAGTAATTAACAAGTAGAATTCACTGCCTCAGGCAGTGGTGGTGGCTACAAGCATAGACAGCTTCAAAAGGTGGGTGGATAAGCATATCGAGCAGAGGTCCATCAGTGGCTATTAGCCACAAGGTGTAGTTGGAAGGGAATACTATGCTTGGGGCAGTGGTGCTCTTTATTTTTGGTGCTTGGGGGGCCACAGTGGGAAGGCTTCTGGAGTTCAGGCCCCACTGGTAGACCTCCTGATGGCACCTGGTTTTTGGCCACTGTGTGACACAGAGTGTTGGAACTAGATTTGCCATTGGCCTGATCCAACATGGATTCGCTTATGTTCTTATTTTCTTAACAGCGCTGTGTGGTTGGTTAAGCTGAGAGCATATGACTAGCCCAAGGTCACCCAGTGAGCTTCCATGGCATGAGTTGGGATTTGAACCCAGGTCTCCCAGATACTAGTCCGACACTCTTAACCACTATATTATACTGGCTTAACACCCCTCAGCACTGTTTCACATGCAGATGAGGATAAATGAAGTCAGTTAACACTGTCTAAATTTGAAGCCAGTGTGAATTTGCCCAAATAACTGCTTGTTAGCAGCCACATGCACTAATTCAGGCATGTAGTATGGATAGGAATATAATGGGTATTTCTATTCAGATTATTCATCTTTTTCTGGTTTTATGGATTTTTCTCATATTAAGATTTTATTAGAATGTAATGAAAGCCTACTAAATAGTAAGGCCTCTCCCTTGTAGGTTAGAGTATCTTTTTAGCTGATGCTACCAGACAAGAAAACAACATTCTTTTTCTGGTATAGCAGAAGATAAGTTTTTGAATAGAGGTATTTGCTTGAAGTACAGAGTTCATGGTTTTAGTTGTTTGGGGTAAAACTCTGCAGTGTCTGGGTCAAAAGGGGCTTTAGTTTCATATCAGGAAAAACACTTTTTGTTTGGGTATGAAGAATCCTTGGGGTATTATTATTAACGTTAGGTTAAATAAACATTTGGAGCTGTGGTGGCTCAAGTGGTTAAGACACTGAACTGCAGGCTGTGGAAGGTCAGTAGTTCAGCAGTTCGAGACCCAGGGTGCCGCATGACGGAGTGAGCTCCCGTCTCTAGTTCCAGCTCCAGCCAACCTAGCAGTTCGAAAGATAGAAATTGCAAGTAGATAAATAGGTACCACTTCGGTGGGAAGGTAACAGCGTTCCGTGCGCCTTGGTGTTTAGTCATGCCGGCCACATGACCACGGAAATGTCTTCAGACAGCGCTGGCTCTTCGGCTTTGAAACGGAGATGAGCACCGCAACCCTAGAGTCGGACTCGACTGGCTTTCGAGCAAGGGAACCTTTACCTTTACCTAAATAAACATTTAAGATATCATGTAGGCACACCTTTTTCTGTACTTGATCAATGAGTGAATTACTACTCAGATGATGCTCGGTAATTTTGTGACCAATTATTAATCCTGAATGTTATCTTCTTGCAGGCTTTTGGTGAAACAAGTTTTATGGTTAGGGTTGCCAACCTCCAGATGGGACCTGGAGATCCCCTGGAATTACAAACACTATCCCCAGAGAAAATGGCTACTTTTGAGGGTGGACTGTAGACACCACTGAGGTCCCTCTCCTCCCCAAACTCTGCCTTCCCCAGGACTCACCCCCAGATTCCCAGGAATTTCCCAAGCCAGAATGTGCAAAGTATTTATAGCTGGTTCACCTTTGCTAGCCTTTTGGAATTGTTATTGTGCCATATTTCTGGCACTTTCCTGTATGACAGTTACGATTCTGAAGAACAAGTATCCAGACTGTTTTTCATAAGGCAGATTGTAGAAGTTATTGTTTCTGCCAGAACACCTGAGATGAGTATACATGGATGTAAATAGCTCCCCAGCCTGCCTCACATTTTGATTTTTCAGTACCATGTTCTTACGGGTCTTATGGATCATTCAGATCAATGTGATTGTAACATAGCAAGAGTTTAAAGAAACAAAACACTCACTGTCGTATAAGCTTTCATGTAAGCTAGGGCTAGCTTCATCAGATGTATATAATAAATCCTCAGTCAGAATGTAAATACCTATAAAGATGGGGAAATTGTGAACTGTAGGACTAAAGGACCGTGAAATATAGTCTGTGTTATTTGGGGGAGGGGGAATCAAAATGAGCACGACATCCTTTCCCTGATGCTGTGCTTATTTTATCAAGAATCTTGTGGCACCTCAAATGCTCTTGAATGTATTGTAGCATAAACTTTCATGATCCAGAGCCCAGTTTATTAGATATATGATTTGTTACATTTACTGTGCTGAAAGTTGTGCCACTATACATTCATTAGAGAGCATACCACTCTTATTTTGACTGCTGCAGACTAACATAGCTCCCTTTTTGAAATGTATGCACTATATTTGTGAGTTTTTCACAGAAATGTCACAGAGTACCTCTTGCATTTCAAGCTCTGAAACAATGTTTGTTCGGGTTTTTTGTTTGGTTTTTTTACAAAAGTTTCTATATCAGGACTTGACAAATTCCAGGCTCCGGGTGGCCAACATGCCTTGAAACTTCATTGTAGTGCCTATGGCTGATTTCGCACTAGAACTGCCTCGATGTTGCCCTGCCGTTTGCCCCGATACTATTGGTCAATTTCACACCCAAAGCGGCGGGGATGCATTTTGACTTGTGGCTTTGCCCAATTTCCCCCGCAGTTTCATGATCCTGTTTTTTGAGGATCACGAAACTGCGGAGGAAATCAGGCGAAGCTGCGGGTCAAATGCAGCCCCGCTGCTTCTGGTGTGAAATTGACCAATAGTGTCGGGGCAAACGGGGGCGCAACATCGAGGCAGCTCTAGTGCGAAATCAGCCTAGTATTTACACCAATCATTTTACTGTAGTATCCCTTGGCAATTCTTTGTGGAAGTACAAGGCTTTTTATCATTTTGCAGCAGAAGGTTATGTTGTATGACATAACAATAGATGTCCATGAAATTGTTGTTGCTTGTTTATATGTAAACTTGTTTACACCATTCAGTGGTGGTAGATGAGTTCATTTCTTAACCAGTTACTGTCTATACTGTCTCCAGAATTCAATTAAATGGAGCTTTTAAAAGCAATAACAGAATTATGGAAAATTGGAGTAAATTTAGGGTTAGAGGTTAGTGTTTTACTGTGGTGCTGACAGCTAGGGTCACCACTGTTTTTACCTATATACTACAACACTTTTTTCATAGCTCTGAAGAGATTATGATCGAATCTACATTTGTCTTTCCCACCGGTGTCCTAGCATTCTTACTCCGTCTTCAAAAAAGCTGTCTACATTTGGTTTCATTTTCACACTTCAACAGTGCTAGCATACTTTTGCACATCCACATATGTTTATCACCTTCTCGTGGCAGCTCCACTATCATTGCGCCTCCCCACTTCTTTAACAGAATCTTCTCCAAACAACGTTCAAACAAGCATAGAGAAAGATGGCATCACAGCAGCATGAAACTGATTTTAAAATTCAAACGCAGATTTGACCAATGATTTGGCTTTGTGCGAGCAATAACTAGAAAATATGGTCATTAAAATATGAAACCCTGACAGCTAAAAAATGACTTTGGCTCCTAAATTTATGGGCGTGTTCCTAGACTAAAAGAAAATTAGTCAAGGAAATTAGTGCATTTGTCTGCTCTATAGCTATTAATATATATAATTCTGAACATGGGCAGATCTGTGGATACCTAAATCTGGAGAGTGGAGCCATGAATAGACAAGACAAATATTTCTACAAACCCAAGAAAAGCCCTGGATTTACAGGGAAACAATATGAAATCTAAAATTAATAGAAGCAGAGCCTGTAGCTTTAAGAAACAAATGCCATGTGTGACCATTGCTAGGCAACTACAATAATGTTGCTTGTTGAAGCCGAAACCTTGGTTTCTGTCAGTAAAAGGCAGGAGTAGGGCGACAGGGACAGAAGTAGGAGACAGGGCCCTTTCCAGGGCTGGTTTGGCCGTTGAGGAAGGACTTACTGGGAACAGGCCTGGTAGCAACAACCAGGTCACTTGATACTAAAGGCATCCATGACTCACCCAGGCCCAGCTACTCACTCCCATTCAATAGCAGAAACCCTACAAAAGTCTGTGTGGTATAATGATTAGATTTTCAGATTAGGATTTGAGAGACACAAGTTTCAACCTCCATTCTGTCACGGAGCTCACAGAGTAACCTTGGGACAGTCACACATTCTTAGTCTAACCTCTCTCATGGGGTTGTTGTGAGGATAAAATGAAGGAGAGGAGAATGATGTAAATTGCTTTGGGTCCCCATTGTGGAGAAAGGCAGAGTATAAGGGAAGTAAATAAATAATAAATATAGCTGAACTTGAGGGGCAGATAAAGGTAGGATGCTTGGTTGGTGGGAAGGAAAGAAGGAAGCAAGGGAAGGTCAGAATATGGGAATTGCCTGGAGCAGAGGAAAGTGAGGTGCCCCTACAAGTCCTTGCAGGTTCCCTACTATGCAACTTGCCCCAGCCCAGCTGGTAACATGTAGATGGCACCATGCCACTTGGCCCAGACTTTTCCTGGTGATAGGCTGCATGGGGAGGGAAGGAAGAAAAACTGAAGACCGCAGGGCAGATAAAGGTAAATTGGCTGTTGGGTGGCAAGGAGAGAGAGAGGCAAAAAGAGGAGAGAAGCTATGGACGTTTTCGGAAAGAGGAATGAGTGGGGGAGAGGAAATGAGATGCCTTCCATAGCTCTTTGCAGGTCACCTGATTGTCCTTATTAATGTGCCAGCTCAGTATGTGCTCTGTCCATTTTATGATGAAAACTCTAGCCCATGAAAGCTTATGCTCCAATAAATCTGTTAATCGTTGAGGTGCCACAATACTTCTTTCTGTTCTGACTGCACCAGATTAAATTCTGATATAAACATGATGCTGGCAGGACAGGGGAAAAAATGCCTGTGCTGTTCCAAGGGTCTTGTATAAACTGATCTCACAGCTGCTGCACAAGCAATAGTAGCCTGCATATTTCTATAGCCCAGGTGGACGTTGTGCTCTATTCTCTCTGTAGAGTTTCACTTATCTAGTGGCTTGTTTATGTCTAGTTTACACATCTCCAATGAGTACTTTTTACTCAACAGGGTCACATTTAAATCGGGCCTAATGTGACTATGTCTGGAATAAACCACAGAATAGCAGATACTATTCTAAGGTTTATACTTTTCAGTAGAAAGTCCATGTCCACTTAAAATGGTATAATCCTGAGGAAGTTTGCAACAGAAAAATGAGACATATTTAGGACTGAGTCATAGAATCATAGAATCAGAGTTGGAAGGGGCCATATAGGCCATCAACCCCCTGCTCAATACAGGATTAGCCGAGAGCATCACTGACAGGCTGCTGTTTAAAGACTGCCAGTGAGAGGGAGCACATCACCTCCCTAGGCAGCTAATTCCACTACTGCGCAACTCTTGCTGTAAAAAAGTTTTTTCCTAATAGCCAGCCGGTACCTTCCCGCCCTTAATTTAAACCTATTATTGTGAGTCCTATCCTCTGCTGCCAACAGGAACAGTTCCCTGCCCTTTTCTAAGTGGAAGCCCTTCAAATACTTAAAGAGAGCAATAATGTCCCCCCTCAACCTCCTCTTCTCCAGACTAAACATTCCCAAGTCCCTTAGCCTTTCCTTATAGGGCTTGGTCTCCAGACCCCTGAACATCCTCGTCACTCTCCTCTGCATCTGCTCCATTCTGCCCACATCCTTTTTGAAATGAGACCTCCAGAACTGCACACAATACTTCAGGTGCAGCCTGACCTATGCAATGTAAAGCGAGACTATCACATCTCACAATCTGGATGTTATGCCTCTGTTGATACACCCCAAGATTGCATTAGCCTTTTTTGTTGCCACATCATACTGGCTGCTCATATTTAACTTATGGTCCACCCATATCCCAAGATTGTGAAGTGTGTGTGATTAAAAATGATTTAATCCCTTACCCCCATCATTGTTAGTCCCGTGTCAACACATGAGTAACTGTAAATCGCTCAGAGCCGGCAGCTCTGCAAGGATTGAGCGATCAATAAATTGAAAGATGATGATGATGATGATTATTATTATTGTTGTTGTTGTTGTTGTTGTTGTTGTTGTTGTTGTTGTTGTTGTTGTTATTGTTATTTTGTTCACATACACTACTACCCAGAAGCTTATCCCCTATCCAGTATGTGTGTTTCTCATTTTTGTTACCCAGACATAGAACTCGGTACTTATCCTTGTTAAATTGCATCATGTTCACATCTACCCCCTTTTCCAGCATGTTCAGATCTCATTGAATTCTATCTTTATCATCTGGTGTGTTTGCTGCTCCTCCAAATTTAGTGTCATCTGCAAATTTAATGAGTAGCTCCTACATCCAGATCATTTATAAAAATATTGAAAAGTACTAGGCCCAGAACCAAGCCCTGTGATACCCCACTGGAGATCTCCCTCCATTCAGATAAAATGCCATTGACAACTACTCCCTGAGTGTGGTTCTTCGACCAGTTCCCTATCTACCTAACTATCCTACAGTCCAGTCCACAATCCTTTAGTTTACCTATCAGATCATCATGGGGAGCCCTGTCAAAAGCTTTACTGAAATCCAGGTAAACAGCATTCCCTCGATCCAGTAAGCTTGTCACTTGATCAAAGAAGGAAATGAGGTTGGTCTAGCAGGACCTGTCGGGGATAAATCCATGCTGACATCCCCAGGTCACCAAGTTGTCCTTTAGATGCTTGCAGATAGATCCCTTTAAAATCTGCTCCAGTATCTTCTTTGGTGCAGAGGTCAGGTTGACTGGCCTGTAGTTTTCTGGCTCACCCCCCTCCCTTTTTTGCCATCCTCCAGTAGTTGTAGCACATCTCCCATCCTCCAAGAGGTCTGGAAGATGATGGACAAAGGCTCTGCAAGCTCTCTAGAAAGTTCTTTGAGCATTCTTGGGTGCATACCATCTGGCCCAGGGGATTTGTACTCATTCAAAGCAGCCAGGTGCTTCTCAACTACCTCTCTATCCATGTCAGTGAGCAGCCTGGATGCCATGCTTTGCCTACTACCATCTCTAGATGAGCTTGTTCTCTTCTTTAGGGGAAAAAAAACTGAGGCAAAATAGGCATTAAGCATTTCTGCTTTCTCTGTGTCAAAGTCCATAGAAGCTACCTTATATTGAGTCAAGTAACTGATCTATCAAGATTAGTATTGTCTACTCAGCTGGTAGCAGCTCTCTAAGATCTCAGGTTTATACCATCTACCACCCAATCCTTTTCACATTTGCCTGCCACTCTGGTATTTCTCAGTGTGAGTCGAGGCAATTTAAGTCCATGGCAAAACAGCATCCAGATAACCCAGGGCAACAGCAAGCTGAAACAGGACTGACCACTGAAGGGAGGTAATTCAGTGCAAAAGTGGGGGGACACAGAATTTTTTTAAAAAGGTTGAACTCTATTTCAGTGCAGAATGGAGGGAAATGGATTAAAAATAAGGTTGAATTCAATTTTAGTGTGGTATTGCTTGGAGGACACCACAGTGAACAAGGATTAAAAGGAGAGTGCAGAAAGGGACTTGGAATGCCAAAAATTGAACCTGGAACCTCTGCATGGAAAGAAAATGCTCTGCTATGGAGCCAGTCTGACCTTTAATTGTATCCTACACTTTATGTAATGACTTATAAGGAGGATTCCAGACAAAATAGAATATGAAATCCAATAGTTTAAGAAATTTCTCCTGGTGCCTTGAAAATAACCACCGTTTCTATCAACATATTTACAGATAGCATGATAGCTTATATTGGCACCAAAGAATCCTCAGGGCACCACTGACTAATTTATCAGCGGAACATTCAGTAGCAGAGTGTCTTGGGATAAGATGTGATAATGTGATTCTATGACAGAAACCTATGGGAAGTGGCTCTAGGTCTTGTTTTCCCCGTGGGGGAGGTTGACTTGTATTTTTATTTAGGAGTTAGGTAAGATGAGTCAGACATAAACACTACATTATGAAATGAGATTGCTGGAGAATATTTCCTTCATGGGGATAATCTTATTGAAGACCCTTGGGGATGGAGTCAGATTTGGATCTAGGATAAAACTGATTCTCAACTAGAAACAAAATTGTCTTCTGTAGATGGATTGTACTATCTGTTATTCAGTGGAAAATGCTCATTAAAGAACTCAAGAATATGAAAAGCTATCAGAGTCCTGTCGTGTGTCTCGGATGCGTAGCTTGTTATGACTTTATTTCTTTTAAGCCACCCTGCACACATTAAATTAGGGATTGATACGGTACCCTTGCTTTCATTTTTCCTACAGAGCCTTCTTTATCACCTTTTAAAACTATATCCCATGAATAATTATTAGAGTACTTCATATATGTACATATGCAAGGTAACAGGGAGGCCAATAAAAATGCTGCTATAGAAAAAGAGAAATAAGAAGCTCCTTGTGTATGTGTGAAGTGCTGTCAAGTTGCAACCAATTTATGGAGACCCCAGCAAGGCCTGTGAAAGCAAGCAGTCAAGCAAAGGTGGTTTGCCATTGATTTCCTCTGCAAAGTCTTCCTTGGTGGTCTCCCATCCAAGAGCCCATCCTGCTTAGCTTCTGAGATCTGATGAGAATAGGGATGGGGATGAACCAGCTCACAAAGTAAAGTCTGTCATTAGTTTTGGCTGCTTTATGGTTTGCAAACTGAACTTCGTGGCAGGTCAACCGGCATAAACTTTCCATGGACTTTCATTTGGTTTGTAAATGGATACATTTTCAGACTGTCTTTGCTCAATCAAAATGTTTAACCAAGCTTCAAAGCAATAGTAGTGGCGCAGAATTCTCCAGCCTTGGAAACACCAGTAGGGGCCCTCCAAAGCTTTACAGGCACTGTTGGCTGCCAATAACAGAGTTCCCATTCTGTTCTATGAGATCAGAATGCTATATACCCCCTCAGCTTAGTTCTGCACCCTCTCCTCTGTTGGGTGTTGGCAGCTAGACAGAGAGGCAGGGAATGAATTGGCTAACTATCGGCCGATTTCCAGTTTGCCCTATTTGGGCAAATTAATCCAGAGGGCGGTGGTGATACAATTACAGGGCTTTCTGGATGACGCTTCAATCTTAGATCCCTTCCAGTTCAGCTTCCGCCCAAGACATGGGATGGAGACAGCGCTGGTTGCCCTTACTGACCATCTCCGGAGACATCTGGATCGAGGCGGTTCGACAGTATTGTTGTTGCTCAACTTATTGGCTACATTCGACACAGTCAACCATCATTTGGTGACCCACCGCCTCTCCGATGTGGAGATACAGGGACTTGCCTTGCAATGGCTTGCTTCTTTTCTCCAGGATTGAGGACAGAGGGTGGTGCTAGGGGATCAGCAGTCCAGGAGACACCCACTTGAGTGCAGTATGCCTCAGAGGGTGGTGCTTTCCCCAATGTTGTTTAACATCTACATGTGCCCCCTCGCCCAGATTGCCCAGAGGTATGGGCTGAAGTGTCACCAGTACGCTGATGACACCCAGCTCTATCTGATGTTGGGTGGCCAGTTGGACTCCAGTCTGGAAGATCTGGACTGGGCATTGCATGCTGTGGCTGATTGGCTCAGACTGAGCTGGCTGAAACTAAACCTGATGAAGACGGAGGTCCTGTGCCTGAGTCAGGGTGGTTTGGGGATGGGGATCCCACTCCCGACCTTCGATGGGGCACCATTGGTGCCAGTGCTGGAGGTGAGGAGTTTGGGAGTGCTCCTGGATCCCTCCTTAACTATGGAGGCCCAGGTGGCAGCCACTGCTAAGTCGGCCTTTTACCGTCTCGAGCTTTTGCGGCAGATGGTTCCCTTCCTCGACCGCAACGACCTGGCTATAGTGATCCATGCAATGGTTACCTCGAGATTAGACTACTGTAATGCTCTCTACATGGGGCACCCTTGTCATAAATTCGGAGGCTGCAGCTAGTGCAGAATGCCACGGCAAAGCTCCTGATGGGCCTCCCTAGATGGGAGCACATCCGGCCAGTGCTGAAGGTACTGCATACTGAATTCACTTCAAGGTTCTGGTACTTACCTTTAAAGCCCTATATGGCCAGGGTCTGACATACCTGAGGGACCGCCTTTTCCCATACATACCCCAGAGAGCACTAAGGTCAAGGTCACAACACCGTCTAACTACTTGGACTGGTTTAAATCATTCCTCAAGGATCAGACTCAAAGTCACCAGAAGGATATCTATAAGCTATTTAGAGTGTGGAAGTAGTCTTGTTGGGGTCCCACAGGGCACAATCGATCCCCCATGTTATTCAAAATCTATGTAAAACCTTTAGGAGAAATCATTCATAGCTTGTAATTGGATGTCATCAATATGCTAATAACACCCAGCTCTATATCTCTCTATCCAAATCCTCTGGTGCTGTGGTAGAAGTCTTGATCCACTGCCCCACTGCTGTGGTCAAATAGCTGAAAGTGAACAAATTGATACTGAACCCAGACAATACAGAACTGATTCTGGTTTGGAAAGTGGAGATCTTGAAGGATATTGTGCTTCCCACTTTTTGATGGAGTTCAGCTGACCCTTGCTGTCTGAGTTAAGATCCTAGAGTTATAGTGGATCTAGCATTGCTGCTAGAGAAGCAAGTTAATGCAGCTGCTATTTTTTTTCATACAACTCATCCTAGCCTGCAAAATGGCCCCTCATCTTGTCATGGCTGATTTGGCCACTTGGATCTATACCATAGTAATATCTAGACAGGGCTATTTTAATGCATGATACATGGGACTTACCTCAAAATCAACTTGTTAGCAGTTAGACCCCTCCTCGCATTGAGGGGCACTTTAGTTCTAAGAGAAAGAGATAAAAACCCTTATTTAATGTCATCTCAAAATCATATGTACAGGGCACTGCCTGGCCTAAGGGTGAAACCAAAATGGTTCTGGTAAAAATAAATGGATGCTGGCCAGAGACAAGTCCAGACATATGTTTTGGAAGGTGAACCAGGATGGCTGACCTTCCTCCCCACCTTAAAGAGATGCAAAGTTGACAACAGTGGGTCTCCCAAGAAAACAGTACCTCACCTTGAATTAACCTCATCCATATCCATCGATGCCTTCTCTCACCCATTCACCCTAATCATATAATATTTAACATTATTTATACATCCCAGTAGTTTCTCCCATCCTGTACTCAAGGGTCATCAAAGAGCATTAACATCTTTAGTTGACATAGTGGAAACCCATCAAGGTTTTGCCCAAATCTTTATCCATCCCTGAGAAAGCCATAAAGTCATTGTTTTGGAGGCAGACATGTCATAATGCCCTCAGGAAGCATTTTGTCCTATAATCACAGCACGCTACACCATAGCAGTGTGTGTGTTTTCTGGGCACTATGCATACATCCCCACTTCCATGTGGGCCTCCTTCCATTCTTACTTCATGAAACGCTGATCGTTTTACAGCCTTCTCCATGGACCTCAATCTCTAAACTGGTAAATATCACCTCTTTGAAACTCCCTCACTCTCTCCACTCCTCTCAGATTTCCTCTTAGCTAGCTTGTGTGCTTAAAGTGGGTGTTGTGTGTTTTTTGCTCTTTTATTATTTTTCAATAAAACAACTTCCAGTTCAACATCTGACTGGTTGGGAGCTAGACAGGGTATGCATATTCTTCCCATTGTGCAGTCACTCAATAGGTTGCCCATCAGTCACCAGGCTTGATTCAAGATTTTGGTTATCACACACAAAGCCCTTCATGGCCCTGGTCCTTTATATCTGCAGGACCATATCTCTCCGTATGCTCTGCTACAACAGTTTTGCTTATCTGAGCAGAGCCTCTTGCAGGTGCCACCTTGAAAATGGGCAAAACCAACAACTGCTTTGCTCATCTGAGCAGAGCCTCCTGCAGGTGCCACCTTGAAAATGAGATAATGTGAACATTCCTGTTATTGTCCCCACCTTATGGAATGGCCCACTTGATGAGGTTAGGAATGCTCCTACTCTCATGAATTCTATGCAAAACTCAGTTATTTGGGAGGGTTTTTTTACACAGATAATAGGGCTTTATTGTAATGAAGTTGTTCAGAAAGGTGCTTTGGTAAAGGGATAGGGACTGTGAAATATTCTACTGTGTACTGTCTGTTACTGTGTGGTCCTAATATGTAATTTCTGCACTGTTTAATGTGTAATGTTTAAATACAGCTCTGTTACAGCTGTTTCAGATTTCTGCTTGTTTACAGATTTCTGCAATCCAAATCTTATTGTGCCGTTTATTGGAGTCCCCATCCTACTGATCATAATGACTTATCTGCATTGAGTCTCAGGGAGAAAGGCAGAGCATAAATAACATAATTAAACAAATAACCAAGAGAATTCTAACATGGTGGATGTTACTGATGTAGTTACTGCAGTAACTATATCAACTCAGCCAGAATTATTTCTACTGGCAGTTTCTTTCAAACTGGGAAATTACTTCTGAAACATAATCAGTGGTGGCTGGTATCCAGTGGGGCTGGTGGGGCAGATGACAGGGCAGTCACTGATAGTGGAGCCAGATCCAACAACAATCAGAGTCGACGAATTCCCCTGTCCTTGCAATGATGCTAGAAAATACGGCTTTTGACAAGATATTTCATTAAAGGCTCTTGAGTAAGCTTAGCAGTAGTGGAATAAAATGACAGGTCCTCGTACAGATTAAAAATAGGTTAGCCAACTGGAAGAAGTGGGCAGGAATAAAAGGATAGTTCTTGCAATGGAAGTAAGTGAGCAGTAGAGTCCCACAAGTATCAGTATTGGGACTAGTGTTATTTAATATATTCAAAAATTATTTCGAATTGGAGTTGAACAGGGGAGTAGAGTTTTCTTTAGGATTTGTTTTCAAGTGCGTATAAGATTGTAGACTAAAGAAAATATGGTTTTCTTTTGGTAAGTTTATTGGGGGGGCTCTAGCTTTCTGAGTGAGTTTGCTTCCATAACCCTTCTCAGAGCCGGGGAAAGGGGTTAAACAAATGCCCTCACACCAAGAAAGAAGTTGCAGCAGCAAAAAAAACTGAGAGCCAGTTTGGTGTAGTGGTTAAGTGTGAGGACTCTAATCTGGGAGAACCGGGTTTGATTCCCCACTCCTCCACTTGCACCTGACTGGATGACCTTGGGCAAGCCATAGTTCTGGCACAGCTGTTCTCTCAAGGACAGTTGTTGAAAGAGCTCTCTCAGCCCCACCCACCTCACAGGGTGTCTGTTGTGGGGAGGGGAATAGAAAGGAGTTTGTAAGCCGCTCTGAGACTCCGAGTGAAGGGTGGGGTATAAATCCAATCTCTTCTTCTTCTTCTTCTTCTTCTTCAACTTCTTCTTCTTCTTCTTCTTCTTCTTCTTCTTCTTCTTCTTCTTCTTCTTCTTCTTCTTCTGTTACCACATGTGCTCCCTTTCACATGTATCCTTAGACACATGTGGACTTTCTAACTTGGTTTTGGGACACTCATCCAGAACTGCAACCAATCTGAGGGAATTAAGCTTAGTGTCATGGGGAATTCTCATTCTGTATTCTGAGGCAGCAGAGGAGCAAGACTACACTATTTTGGCTGCCCAAACAGCAGTAGTTATAGGAGCAGGCACAAAAGCATATCAAAGAAATAAATGTAAAGTCCAGGAATTCAGGGTGAGTCCAGAATGACCATCTGTGGGTTTCCTGACTTTGAATGAATGGGGAGAGAGGGCTTCCTAGAAAGATAACAAAAGGTGATTGCATCCAAGCAGGGTAGATGAAAGAGGGCTGGCAGGGTGGAGGCTTCATCCATACCTGAGTCAAGTTATTAGGAGGCATTGAGGTAAGGTCAGTAAAAGCAATCAAACCTACCTGGCTGCTTCATAGTAATTATTTTATTTATTTATTTATTGGATCCGCTCAGGGTGGCTCACAAACAGTTTAAAAACAACATATATTTTAAAACCAGCTAATACAAAATATAAAATACAATGAATATGTTAAAACTAAATAAATATGGCAGCATCCTATGGTAAAGTGCACCCAACTGGTGCAGTCAGTTTTTATTTGAACGCTTGGTGAAACAGCTCAGTTTTCACAGCTCTACAGAACTGTTGGAGGTCCTGTAGAACTCTAATCTCATTGGGGAGCTCATTCCACAGCATTGGCACCACCAGGGAGAACACTCTGGACCTGGTTACCACCAACCTGGCATCCCTAGGCCCGGGGGTGGGGCAGGCGTTGTGTTCCAGACCCCAGTGCTCTTGGGGGAATGTATGGGGAAAGGCGGTCCCTCAGGTAGGCAGGCCTCTGATCATTTAGGGCTTTAAAGTTCAAAACCAGCACCTTGAAGTGAATCCGGAACGTTATTGGAAGCCAGTGCAATGACTTCAGCACAGGTTGGATGTGCTCCCACCTGGTGAGACCCATCAGCAACCTGGCTGCCGCGTTTTGCACCAGCTGCAGCTTCCGAAGTTGCCCCAAACATTACAGTAGTCTAGCCTTTTGTACTCATGAAGACTTGCCCTTGCTGATGAAATTACATTGATAGATCTAGGTACAAATCTGGCTTTGCAAGATCTGTAGCAATAGACAGGCATGCAGAGGTCCCATCAGTGAATCATCTCCTGCCCAACATTTTGGCCAATTGTTAGCATAGCCGATTGTTAGCACAGGCTGACCTCACCTTCTCCAAACCATAGCATTGTTAGCTCCTGAAATGGCTGCCAAAGTGAATTTAGCCAAGATGGAGTCAGGCAGCCAGCATACCATCCAGGAAGGGGGACCCTGGCAACACTTGTGAGATATATATTTGTATGAATCCTCCTGGCCTGGCTTTCCCTTCTTACTGAAAGATGAAATGGTAATTTGTAGGTGTTGGGCCAAATTTCTGAGTGACTAGGTATGTGGTAAAAACACCCCCCCCCCATTCATTCCATTGTATGGGTCTGAGAAAATGTTTCTAGTCTCTCTCTCGTCTGTGTGTGAGAGAATGTGTCTAGTCTCTCTCTCTCTCTCTCTCTCTCTCTCTCTCTCTCTCTCTCTCTCTCTCTCTCTCAACTAAAAACAAATAGAGCCTACCTAAAGCAGATTCAAAGAAGCAAGCATGAATTCTTTCATAGGTTCATGGATCAGAACTGTATTTGGAAAATTTCAGAGGGTCTCAGATATGGAATTCAAGGTTCAGTTGAGCTATTGTTACTTAACTATGTGGATATTATTCTACAAAAATATGCCTAATATCATGGCTTGCTTGCAGACCTAGCACTGAAGGCTAGGAGGAAGGCAAGGTAAACTCAACATGCATGTAAGAACCAAACAACACCTTATTGGAGTAGAAAATGTCTCCAACATTATTGGTTACAGATAGACAGAGTGTCACTGGCTGGTCTGGGCTGAGAGGCAGGAGTCAGGTCCAGTCTGAGGTCATTGCCAGGAGAGTTGGAGCGAGAGCCAAAGCGTGAGTCTGAAAGAGAGCTCGTCTGAAGCAGAGCTCAGGAAGCCAGGAATCTGAGCGAGAGTGAGGCTCTGAGAAGCAGGAGCTGGAAGTGGATGTGAGGTCCGCACAGAGGTGACTCCTTGCTTCCACGGGGAGTCCAATCCTGAGTAGGCCTCCGGCAGGGCTTCCCTTGGTGGTGGCAGCACTCCTGCTAATACTCAGGACTCGTGTGTCTCGGCAGTGGGTGGCTAAGTTTCTGCAGAGCTGCTACCTCAGCTGAACCACCCATGGAGGTGAGTCAGGTGGGCTCCCTAGTTGTACCTGTACCTCATCGGCTGCTGAAGGACCAGGTGTGGGGTTTACGGGCTCAGGTGCTGGTGGTGGCAAGCTGTCAACTCCTGAGGAGTTAGAGGGGCCAGCTTCTGGCTCTGGCAATGCCGCGCCTCTGGCTGCGGTGCCAACTCAGGTAGGGACTCAATGCAGTCAGGGTGTCTTGACAGCGCCCCTGCTGGGCATCTCCCCTGAAAACCCTCCCCACAAAATCCTTTAAGGGGATCCCCAAAGGTGGAAGAAATAGGCACACAGGCCATATTTCCCTTGAAATAAATCTGGCCCCATGCTGATACTGCCACAAGGGGTGGGCAAGGACCCCCTGGATCCTGCCAAAGCTCCTACAGCTGCACCCAAGCTCCGAGTTCATGACCAATCCCATGCAGCCAAGTGTCCTGGCTCCAGTCTGAGAGGTGGACCCTGTCAGGATGAAACAGTTGTTAGCCTAACTGCTTTATGTACAGCAGAGGCTTTATGAAATATTAATTTCTCGGTGGTGCTTACCAATGTATACAGGATGTGCAACCCTCGGAGGAAGTCCGGTTACAAATGGAGATGAGGCTAATGTATGATGAAAGCAATTGGTTCCTTTTATTTCCTAACTCTAATTCACATACATACGCAAAAACAGATTCACACACACACACACACACACAAGATCCTCAGTATTACAGAAATAGCAAATAGTTACTTTTACATTATAGGTATGGGGAAGGGAGTAGCAAATACTTATCTGATCAGAGGCTTGATCTTCCCAACGAAGAATAAGTGAAATAAACAGAATGACTATAAGTACTCTACTGCACAGGGTTGGAACACGTGTGGACCTCTAGGCTGCAGTCCATGAGGTCAGAGAGGAAACAAAGGATTACAATAGCAGCAAGACTATAAGTTACTTAGTTAGGGAAGAAGATGGCTAGCGGGGTTCAAACTGTTGAACCTCACTTTATAAAGGGGGGCTCTTGGGGGCTGGCATTGATGCCATCCTCCTTGCCCTTCCCACCTGTGGTCCGTCCCAGGACTCTATACTATTGGTTATTAAATACTGATGTGCCTACCTAAGAAGAGTGGGCAATGTTGAAATCTAAACCTTTAACTCAGGAGAGGCATCTGGTCAAGGTGTGAAGATGGTACCAAGGCAACCTTTGATGTGTAGAGTAATGTGGCCTGCTCTCAAGCCATAAAATGACCATTCAACAGGAAACTGTCCTTTTTTATGCAAACCAGATATCAGGGTTACGTGTTGACCAAAAGTTCATCAATGGTGGTTACATCCATGCAAGTTGTTGTTTTGTACTGCTAGCAATGGTGATGCAGCTTCTTCCTCAGCTGAGCTGTGTCTGTGTGTCAAACTCCATTTGCATAAACTGCAGGCTAGGAGCTTGTCAGGTCACAGCATTTCAAGGCAAGCAGCTTTCTCCCAACCCATAGGGATTCACAACCACAGTCCAGGTGTGTGCATGTGTGTAAGCAACCACATACATACATACATATAATTATCAGAAATAACGCATAGGCCAACACAGTGACCCCGGCTGGAAGGAAATGACTGGGTGGTGGCCAATGTTCCCTCTAAGCTGTGGAGTCTTGTGAGCAAAATTCTCCTTTGTGAGCTCCTGGCATTAAAGTTGTGAGCAGGTGATTTGGCTACTGCATACATTTAGTTTGCTCTGGAGCCCTCCTTCCTGAGCTAAGACAAAAATGTGTGAGCCGGAGGCTAAAAAACTGTGAGCTAGCTCACACTAACTCAGCTTAGAGGGAACACTGGTGGTGGCTCCAATAACCACCCCAGGACCTCAACAACATTGCCCACTGTGTTAGTTGCCTTCCTCCTGGCCACATCCACCATTGCCTGGGCAGCCAGCTTCCCCACCAGAAGTGCCTCTCCAACAAGTCAGACAAAAATAGTTGTGTGCTAGGCACCTGAGCCAACAGAAATCACATATCTGCTTCAGACCCTGGTGCTAGATCCAAGCCCTTAAAAGAATATAAATCACTTAAATAATGGGGTCTATAAAACCATTAAAATAAATGAATTACAGGAGAAGAAAGTAAGACCATGCATGTCAAAGTACTGCACTAAATAAAATCTAAGAAGTCCTTTGCCAGATGGAAATTTTCATGCTTCCAGCATTCTTGTAATTAGGGGTCATCTTTAGACAAATGATTACAAACAATGAGTGATCCCATAGAAGAAGACTTGTTGGGGGCCCAACAGATCATGCTTCACTAGGACACTGCCAAATTTCGCAGCAAAACCTTTTTTTGACTTGAAAAATCTGTTTTCAGTTGCACTTCGCCCTATGCAAATTGAAACTGAGTTTTTTGTACCATTCTATGTTTCCTTGTACATAATTTTTATGATCAATTTTATACAAGTTTGAACTCACAGTAGTGTAAAAATGGCACAAAAACATATTAGTAACACCAATAATGAAAATGTCTGAAATTAAAAGGCTCATGGCGTCAACATATGGGGGGTGAAAGAAAGAAAAAATATGCCTATTCATACATCCCTGGAAGTGATGTGAAGCAGGTTCTTCTCTGTGTGTCTGAGAAAATGGATCAAACAAAGGTAATCCATAAAAGAGATGTGTATGGGACTTTTCATACACAAAAAGTAGCTAGAAATGAAAGTATATGTAAAATATATTATAGGATTTTTTTAAAATATGCAAAATGTAAGATAGTTTTTTTAAAAAAATCTGCTAAACAAACATTATGTGAATGCAAATAAGAAACTGTGCTTCCTCAGGTACTTCTGTGATTCAGGTGACAGCTTCAGACCATACAGGTGCCCGCCTATTTTACAGCATTCTCCAAGGACAGCCCTACTTTTCTGTGGAGAGAACAACAGGTATAGCTGGTTATCTTTTCATAGAACTTCTAGAGTATCACTAAGGAGCCACTTAGGTGACAGAAAAGGCTGAACAAAATGGCAAACTCAATTTGAAATTATAATTTTACTAGCAGTAAAGCTTGTTGTGAAATCAATACAACGAGCTCTAGAAAGATGTGATGTGTAACAAATGCATAGGCTGGAAGGAGGTAAAGTAAATATTAGCAGTCTGTAAGTGAAAGATACAAATGTGGAAGTAAAGTCTCACATAACTTATGTAATGATTCCTTGTTTTATGTGTGTGTGTGTGTCTTTAAAAGTTTGGTTGCATGGTGGCTGTGATAGAGTGATTGAAGAGACAAGTGTGGTGTGATTGGTGATTGACAGAGAGGGGGAGGGGTTTTGGAAGGGTTTCTGAGTGGATGAAAATGTATGTCTGTCAAGAGTGACAGTTACAGTTTTGACAGTTGATAAAGACAATTGTTAAGTTAGTTAGTTCATTCTGAAGTCTGTGAGAGAAGCAGTCTGTGTGTGTGCAGTTAGGAACAGCTGAGGTTGTTCTGAGAGAATAGTAAAATGTAAATGAAAGTAATTGAAGACAAAGTTTAGGAAAGGCTGTATGTCTTGGAGAGAAACAGTGAACTTACATGACCTTGAGTTAAAGTTACACGGTTACATGCCAAGATCCCTGACAGTGGAGAGAAAAGTGTGTGAAATACCCAAAGCAATTGTTTAGTATTTACCCATTCCTAGTTACAGTGTTCTACCATATTATTTACGAATTATATCAATAAATATACTTTTATTTAAAATACCAGTTCTGAAAGAAATTTCTCAGGAAACACATAGACCCTCATGAAAGCCTAAAACCTCGACCTACCTACCCAGTGATAGCCAAAAGAAAGTATAAAGGTTTGGAAAGCCTTAAATTTCCTGGTGGCAGCCATATATACACAGTAGAACCAAACATAAAGAACACTTTAAAGGGAAGCCAGACCTCCCCAGTTAAGGGGTCGTCACACCTTATGTTACACAATAGCCAGTGTCCAAGGTCACATAATGTGGGCCAGAAAAAGTTGCACACAGGGTTCTGTGGAGTAGTGTCAACAACTGGGCAGTCTCTAAAGTCATTTTATGTTGGATGTCCATGTCATTCAATGTGGTTGTGGTCGCACTGTCCACCCTGTTAGAGCAGAGGTCTCAAGGGAAGGTGGGTTGAAAGTGAGTGGTCGTGATGAAAGTCTCAGTAGGTTATGTGGGAATGAGAAGGAAGAGTCTTGGAAAATGAGTGTTGTGAAATGTCTATAGTTTTGAAAGTTGTCATTTATGGTAGAGAAGTGTGGCTGAGGAATGTTTTCCAGCAAGATAGTTTAGGGCTGGATGGTTTCAGGGAAACAGGTAGGCCGGCCGCAGGCCTCCCACCTTCCAGACAGGCCCCATCAGCCCAGGTAGCCAGTCACAGCCCCCCACCCCCAGGCAGCCCCCCCTGCCCAGGTAGGCCATCCG
Organism: Gekko japonicus; assembly: GCF_001447785.1. Taxonomy (NCBI): domain Eukaryota; kingdom Metazoa; phylum Chordata; class Lepidosauria; order Squamata; family Gekkonidae; genus Gekko; species Gekko japonicus. The sequence goes on along the minus strand of NW_015171536.1, from coordinate 545,468 downwards.
CAGCCCTCCCCCCCAGGCAGGCCCTGCTGGCTCACCTCAGAATCCAGCTGGGGGGGAAGATGGGCCCTTCCTGCTGCAAGGCTTTCCCGAGGGCTGAAGAATGGTCAGCAGGCAAATGGCTGCAGCGGCTCCTCCGCTGATCTTCTCCTGATGACTGAAGAAGGCTAGTCAGGCAAATGGCTGCTCGGCTGCTGAAGTAAACTGTTTGGATTGAGTTTTGGTGGGAGTTGGCTCTGTGGGCGGGACTCAGGCACACCTTCTGATGGGCAGTTCAGACAGCCAACTGATTTTGGCAAGCATAGAATGTTGCCATGCAAAAACACATTGATATATAAGGACAGGATAGGATTTTATGTAAAATCAAATACACCTTCAAAGCCATAAAAATCGGATGCACATTCAAAACCCTGAGAATATTGTCTTTGTGATAATTGGTATTTGCAAATTATTGTGGAAGGATTTTTCCTCATTTCCCCCTTTCCCTGATGCAGCCCAGGACAGTGGTGATCACTCACAGGACTTTAATCAGAAAAAAACAACAACTGGAGAGAAAGGGTTCAAGCATTCCCACCGTCTCTTCCTTCTCCATTCCTCCATGCACACTTTAGTTTTTTTTCAAAGCTATTTTTTGGTTAAAAGAAAAGGAACCCAACAGTCTAGTCCTAGTCCAACACTCATTTAACTAGCCATCTCATCATTGTAGGCTGTTAAGCGTTTACAGAAGAATATAGGATTAATGTTACTGATTTCCTTTGAATCCATGTGTTCTAGACACATTTAAAATGAGAGCAAAGGACAACTGAGCTTACAAAGGGGGGAAAACCCTAAAGCTGCTTAGAATTGCTTACAAATGGCTAACACTGTAGTACACAGGGATCTTCCTGGTGAACTGGTGGTTGACACTGGTGGTTTTGTTACCTACTAGAACTGACCTTCTATCCCCCAGTTAATACTCACAAAGTCCCAGTACGGGGTGCCATCCATGTCATCTTTTCTTGCTGGTTGTGGGATTATCTTTCCTGCAGCCTACATGCAAGCAGAAAATAGTTCACATGTGGAAGCCTGTTGGTGAATATGAAGTACCATGCCTGGACTGCAAACAAAGATGTGGAATATATATTTATGACAGTATAGGAGAAAAGTTACTGCAAGAAATATTTTTAGCACATTAATTTTATATGTTTTTAAGGAGTGATAAGATCATCTTCTCCATTGGACAGAGAAACAATAGATCAGTATTTTGTTGTCATCCAAGTCCAAGACATGATTGGTCAAATGGGTGGACGTTTAGCAACAACAACTGTAACTATCAACCTCTCAGATGTTAATGACAACCCTCCACGATTTCCCCACCGTGAGTAGAAAATCATCTAAGCTTGGGGGATAATTCTCAATATTTTACATACAATAAACGGCAGTACATAGACAGCATTTTACATTAATGTATTTATTATTTAGAAAATGTACATGCCACCTCTCCAGAGACATGCTTGAGACAGCTCACAAAATTACATTGCCATAACATAACAACAAACCATAAAAACTACAGAATAAAGCAGCATAAAATAACATCAGCAGTATAAAATTATGTTGATAAGACAATCCTCAAACTAGAAGTAAACCATAAAAACAGCTGTAAAAGATACCCCTCTCTGTTAAAAGCCTGGATAAAAAGAAATGATCTGGTGACAGTGCAGATTGTACAGCACATTCCTTGTATCCAGCCTTTGAGAGTAATTTGGACATCACATTTTGGACCAACTGAAGTTTCCAAATAGATTTTAACTGCAGCCCCATGTAAAGTGCATTACAGTAATCTAATCTGGATGTGATCAGAGCTTGCATCACCATAACTAGAGGAACACTTTTTGAGGAACAGCCATAGCTTTCATATCAGGCAAAGCTGATAAAAGAAGAAGAGTTGGATTTATACCCTGCCCTTCACTCGGAGTCTCAGAATAGTTTACAATGCCCTTCCCTTCCTCTCCCCACAACAAACACCCTGTGAGGTAGGAGAGGATGAGAGAGTTCTGAGATGACTGTGATCGACCCAAGGTCACCCAGTTGGCTGCATATGGAAGATCAGGGAATCAAACCTGGTTCTCCAGATTAGAGTCTGCCACTCTTAACCACTATACCAGACTGCTCTCAAAAGGTGCTACATACCACAGAAGAGTCCTGAGTCGCAAACTGTAGGCTAGGCTCCAGCAGTACTCCCAGGCAATGAACTTTCTCCTTCATGAGGAGTACAACCCCTTCCACAACAGGTTGACCCATCAGTCCTTGAGTGGTGGTATCAGTAGCCAATAGCAGCTCAGTGTTCTTTGGAATGTGCTTCAGTTTATTGGTCCCCATCCATCCCACTACTTTCTCTTGACAACTGTTCAGGATTTCCACAAACACTCCCAACTCAGTAGTATGTGTCATCCACATTCTGGTAGCACCCCATTGCCAATTTATCATAGAGCAGTGCTACGCTCACTTACTCAGAAGTAAACCAAACAAGGGTGACATGTGCTTAATACCAGATTAGTGTACAGAGATTACATCATAAACATTTTACCTGTTTGAGATCCCATTCAAAGATACATTACCTTCATGGCATAAAAGTCCTCCAAGTGGTGCCCTAGAAAGAGTTTTCGGGTTGGAAGACAAACAGATCTGAACCCTACAAAAAACCTAGAGTTCTCAAGGTTTTTCTTTGGGACCTATAACACTTAAAGCCATTGAAAACAGGTTGAAATTTGTAGAATAGCTGTGGTAAGACAAGGTGAATATTTTTACCCTATTTGCAATTAGGAATGGGCTAACTAGCTCACAAATTAAAGTTTGTCATGAATTTTGGCTGGTTCATGGTTCACAAAGGAATGTTCATGGAAGGGTGCCCAATACGAACATTCCATGAACTTTGGTGCTGTTCATGGTGGTTTGTGATGGTTCATTAATGGATACATTTCCAGACAGATTGTCTCTACTCAATTAAACTGTTTACAAAACTACAAGGTAACAGGAGGGTGGAACTCTCCAGCCTTGGAAAACCAGTAGGACCCCTCCAAAGCTTAACAGGCACTGATGGCTGTTCCCACTCTGCTCTTTGGGATCAGAAAGCTATATATATGTTCAGTTCCACACTGTTTTTTCTGTTGGCTGTTAGCATCGCAGGGAACTTCTTAAAAGCGGAATAGCACAGTACATTCATGCATTTCCTCCTGATTGTGAACTCCACTTCCCTGCTGGAGTTTGGGTGTTGGTTGTCAGGGCTCTGAGCCACCCTGTCTCTCTGCTCATGCTGAGCAGAGGGGCTTTAATTTACTATGGATAATCTAATCCCAGTATCTTTCTCTGTCTCTTTTGGGGATAGTAGCTTAAATATTCTTTATGATTGTTGATACAAAATGTCTCAGAGCAATGTGTCTATAGGTTGTGGTGACAAGTGCAAGATAACGCATGGGGGAAATGAGGGTATTTACCCTGGAGGAAATTGACCCGCAGTTGCGCAATCACACAGTTCTTTGAAGCTGCGGACATAGCCCCCCACTGCGTGATCAGACGCAATCATAAGTGAGTCGGGGGGGTTGCTGTTTGTTTTTAATTTGATTAAATGGAGGATCAATTAATCGCATCTTCACACTGAGGGCTTCCTACAGCAGTATGCGATGATGCACATACTGAGAAGGGGGGGGGGGACAACAGCATCAGCATGGATGCTGATTTTGTTTTCCAGTCCAGTGTTTCAAAACACTTGTAATACCCATTCTTTATACAGGACACATATTTCCAAATAAAAACACAACTAGAAAAATATATTGAATCATATTGAGAAATGTGTTTGCTGTACAATAATGCTAGTTAGTTCATGCCCTGATCCTTTTATTCAGACATAAAGAAAACTTAAGACAAACAGAAAAGTGCAGTTGGAATATGTTGTCTTGAACAAATCCGTGAAGACTGATATGACAGGTCTCACCAAAGAAAGGATTTTGTAAGAGGAGCTAAAGGAAAAGTTTCTTAACTGTCATTCTTCATGTGACCAATTAACCATAGGACTCTAGAGTGGCTTATTCTTAGTTGTTCTCATGTTGATGTTCAAGAGTTTGTTGAGACTGTCACCATACTGACAGCTGTTTCTTTAAGGACGTTATCATATGAGTATCTCTGAGGCGGCACCCATAGGAACCACTGTAGGCAAAATCATGGCAGAAGACAGTGACATAGGAGATAATGCAGCAATGAAATATGAAATAGAAGGACATGCTTCTCACGTCTTTTACATCATTAGCAACAATAAGACTCAAGAAGGAATTGTCATATTAAAGAAGGTGAGTCACCAAGGCATACTTAAAGAAATAGCATGAAAACTAATAGCATGGTCAAATACTCTGGCTGTTATAATATTGTTTGCTGCCTGTGATGAGCTATATATGCATATAAAAGCCAGTTTCTGAGGGCCAAACTAGATGGCATACTGGAGACTATGACTGGATCCTTTATCCCTTTAAATCATTTTAGTTGCAGGGGTGGAGAAATCATATTGGAGCAAAACTACAGTTGGGCCTTGGGAGAAACAATTCAAACCTCTCTCAGAGAAATCCCCCAACCCCTTCAGCTATTTGCTGTGATAGGTTATAACATACCCATACATTTTCTATATGAGTACATATATGAGAGGGAAAGGTAACCACTCTCTAGCACAGTGGTCCCAACTCCCAATCCAATATTTTACTTGCTGCAACTGCAAATAAAATAAATTTGAAAGGATGATCAACACTATCATGGATTTCCAGTGCCCATTCTCCTAAAAACAGAGTCTAGGAGTAGCTGCAGCATGCAGAAAAAGAGCTAGTTTAATTATTTTAATATAGATTTGTCATCAATGGGCAAAAAAATGTTGATTCTTAATGCCTGGATAGACCATCCTCTAATTTCAGGGATTTTTCTTCCATTCAGATAGATTTATAGTTAGAACCAAAACGTACTTCACAAACAGACATGTTGGCATTGTAATGTATTGCAGATATCACTTCTTCATGTGTTTTGTATCATAACAAATTACTTTTTGAAATTACTATCACTTCAGATAAGGTTGCCAACTTTGAGTTGGAAAATTTCAGAAGGTCTGGGGAGGGTGGAGTTTGGGAAGGGGAGGAGCCCCAGTGGACAAGATAGAACTGATGCTGGTTCAGGAGGTGGAGATCTTTTTCTTCTTTTTAATTGTTTAATTATTTTTAATTATTTTCTCAAGAAGAAAAAAGGGGCAATACAGAAGGGAAGAAGGGGAGGGGGAAAATATAGATTCATCAAGTTTGTTAAATATTATGAATCGTTACATACAACAAGTAAACTCATATGCATTACCAAATGTATTACATAATTCAAATATAGAAACAATAAAGCATCAATATTACAGAATTTTGGGTTCGATTCTCTCTTTAAGGAATTTACAAAAACTCTCTTAAAATTAGCAATGATATATTATTAATGATAAAAGAGAATACATCTTTAACGGTTGAATGGACTTCTATAATAAAAACCTAAATATTGTCTTAATCCTGAGATTGTCTTAATTATTTATCTAAATCTGAATTTTATTCTTACTGATTATTTAAATACTAATGGAGTACAAAATAAAATACTGAAATTATAATCAATATCTTCATCATCTTTAATGTGATATTCAAATAATTCCAGAACTAAAAAAGGAAAAAGATTAATTATTCCCATATGTCAGCAAGCTGCCATGGAGTTCTGTGTAACTGTGTATGCTTCCTGCGTGAGCTAATCCACTTCCCCACCCCCCTAGAAGATTACCAGCTTTTACTTCTACTGTGCTCATTAGGTAAATGCCTTTCCCCGTTTGTTAGGGCTGCTTTGGAACTTAGATAATGCCCAAGGTCGACTGCTGGAGGATGGAAGGAGTTTTGTCTTTGCTTTGATTATAATAGGCTAGGGCTTGGGAAGCGAATTACTGTTTATGTTTCAGACAGTTTGTTCCCAGGGGTTTTGGGCGCCTGTTTCACCTGCTTTCCCGCACGCGGGAAAAGGACCCATTGGCCACGGCTTGTTTTGATTTTGGTTATTATCATGTACCCCAGAGGTAGTCTCCATTCTTAACAATCCTTGTGTACCTGTTTTCACCATCGCTTTAATAAATGTTACTTTGCTACAAACGTGGATTTATTTGAATGCCTGGGGAATTGGACACCATAGTATGAGTAATAAGCTGAAATTAATTCAGTGGTCTTTTGTTTATATAATTGGTTAATTTTGCCAGTGTTGCATACTCAGCTAGTTTTTCTTTCCAGATCTCTATTGGGAGGTGGAGATCTTGAAGGACATTGGGCTGCTCACTTTTGATGTGGGTTCAGCAAACCCTTGCTGACTCAGCCTAAGGGTCATACCAGATGCTGGCAAAGCAAGTTACTATACCTGCGAAAAAGCTTTCTTCTAAGTCAGTCTAGTTTACAAGCTTCCTTCCTTGACACAGGTATCTGGCCACCTTGATCCACATTATGGTAACATGGAGACTAGACTACTGTAATGCACTCTGTATAGGTCTCCCCTCCATGTCAGATTGGAGACCCCAGTTAGTAGAGAATGCTGCAGCTAGGTTATTATAGAGACCTAGCTGGAACATACATATTACTGCCATTCTGCAATCACTTTGTTGCTACCCATCAGTTACCAGGCTTACTTACAAGCAAGAATGTTTTAAAGTACAACCAGGCACTTGTAAACCTTATTTGGTATCCTATAGGAGAAAAGGGGACACGTCCATCATTCTATGATATGGAGTACTTGTAATAGTAACACCAGAGCCTTCCACAATCACCTAACATGTAAACGGAATTATGTTTTTGGTGTTGGTGAAGAGTTTTCATTTAATAAGAGAAATGAATACATTGCAAGCCCCACATTATGACTCCTTTTTGTTTAGTAACAAAACGCCTATTTATTTTCTGCTTTCTTTCCAAATGGGAAACAAAAAATACCTTACAATGAAAAAATACAACAGAACCAAACCATAGAGGGGGAGAGGCTTCTGGGTGAATAGCTAGTCTCAGGCCCCCATCACACGAGAGGATTAGATCCGCAAGAGGGACGGATTGGAGGTGCATCAAGCGGGTGCAATCACACCGCAAGATCTGGGAAGCGGCGCACACCCGTCCCCGATCCGTCTCTTCCAGCTGAAGATGCAGATTTTTAAAAACCTAGAAAACACTAGTACCTACCAGAAAATCCGCTGCAGGGACGGCCAGCTGATCGCCAGCACGCCCGTCTCTCCCACAGCATGCAAGGTCCTGCCAAACTGCGCATGCACATGCATGCGCAGCGGGCTTGCCTTGCTCTCTGGTCCATGGCTTCCTCCCAGCATCTGATCATGCTGGGGAGGACCTGCACGGCGGCTGGGGGGATCTGTCTGATCCCGCCACCGTGCTTCTCTTTTGATGTGGCTCAAAAAAGCCACACTTTAGCCGTGCCTTTTCCCCCAGTGTGACCGGGGCCTCAGCCTCCCTCTCTCCCACTTTCCCCCAACACATAGCCTGAAAGACAAGAGCTTTTCTGCATGTCCCTTTAGAATCCAGGCCTTAAGTACCAGTCAAAAGAGGAGCATTAAAAGCCACTATATATTTATTAATCTTCTGCTAACCAGCTAGCAGGGCCTTCCTGCTTCGTCCCTTGCCAGCTCCCCTACTAGCCAGAAGCTTGAAAGCAAATGAAAGTTGATATATTTTCTTTCCCATTCACTAACAGAAAATTTCAGGAAATGATTTCCTCAGTAGAGTTTTTAATCAAAATTACTAGTGAGATGTCAATGAGAAATGTCTACCTGGAAAACAAAAAAGCATTAACACAGCTGTCAGCATTAAATCATCCAGAAAGGGACAAAGGGTAAATTGTTTCTACCACAATGATATTTTAGCTGTGACATGGGAAGAAACCATGGAGCCCTGAAAGTCAGCCCAAGTAGTAAAGCTGGGCCCAGTTAGAGCAAAGATGAATAATTAACATGTTTTTACAGCAAGAAAAAAACAAAGCACTAACTACTTTCCAAACAGTCCCCAAAGAAGTGTACCATTCTTTCTTGCCTTTAATCTTCCACTCATCATTGATCTATAATTAATTTCCTAATGCTTTAAGAGGAATATTCCACTTTCCATTTTCTCTCTCTCTACAGAGAGTAGATTATGAAAACAGAAGTCGATACGAAGTTAGAGTCAAAGGTATCAACAGATACATCGATGAGCGTTTCCAACAAGATGGGCCATTTGAAGACACAACTAATCTTAAGATCAGTGTGGAAGATGCTGATGAACCTCCAGTATTCACCTCAAAGGAATATGTAATGGAGATTTCTGAAGGGGCTGCAGTTGGTTCATTTGTAGGGGCTGTGAGTGCCAGAGATCCAGATAATGCCAACAGTCCAATCAGGTACATTTAAAACTTTTTAAGATATGAGTTTGGAATATAATGCCAAAAAATCATAGGTCACAGTCAGACGTGCCTATAGATCCAACTCAGCTGTGAATGCCTGACAGATCTAAAGGGCATGATCAGACAGCAACATCTGGAAAAGGTCCTGCAGTCATCAGCACCCTGTGCTGCCCCACCACAGAAGCAGAGTTAAAAGACACTGGGAAAAGTCTGGTCCTAATGCTTGCCAATGGGCTACAGACAGATTTTCCCCTACCTGATCGCTCAAGCACACTCTCATGCCATCGGGATGGTCTGCTCATTCCATCCTGACTCGGTGCTGGGTTTTTTTCCTCGCTTAGCTGTATGCGCATAACCGCATACTCCATGGGGAATCCTCAGTGTGGCCCTCTGGTTGCTCAAGCATGCTCTCATGCTGTCAGGATAGTCTGCTCATTCCATTGCGACTCGTGCTGGTTTTTTCCCCTCCCTTACCAGTATGCATAATCACATACTCCATGGGGAACCCTCAGTGTGGAGGTGTGATTCCTCATTTATGCACATGGGGAACAAAAGGAAAAAAAGGAACAAACATGCCATCTGATCAGGCAGTGATGGGCTGAGCCTAAACCTACAAAGGATGTGTGATCATGCAATGCTGTGTCAATTTCAACCAGGGAAAATAGACTTACTTCCCCTCTGCACCAAATGGCACATCTGACTGCAGCCATAGGCTCTTGCATCACACTGAAAGCTATGTTCCAAATGAAATGTATGTTGTTACACACAAAGCATCCCCATTCACTTCAACACAGTTTCTTGTGTAAAAAAACAAAACAAAAACACATTTCTGCAGATTCTGTCTCCATTTAGAAAAATGCAAAAAGCCTTTCAGGTGTGAGAGATTTGGGTCTAGAAAATAGCTGCTGATTAGTAATATAGAAGTAAGGATTTTGTCATCCAAATGAAGCATAAAGTGCTCAGAGCATAGAGTTTCAGTAGAATAGCTAGATTCAAGTCTGGTAGCACCTTACAGACCAACACGATTTTTGGGGTAGATGCTTTCAAGAGTCAAAGCTTTCTTCTGATAAAGATATCTGATGAAGGGAAGTTTGACTCTTGAGAGCTTACACCCCAAAAATTCTTGCATTGCCTTGAGTTGCACCATTGAACACAACATACTGTGGTGCGTTCAAAAGACTGCAAAGGGGAATAATATCATGAAATGGGACATTCCTGCCACCCTTTCCTGCTGCAGCCCACTCACAGTGCCATCCCAAGCAGATTTTCAGAGCATAGAGTTTCAGTAGAATAGCTAGATTCAAGTCTGGTAGCACCTTACAGACCAACACGATTTTTGGGGTAGATGCTTTCAAGAGTCAAAGCTTTCTTCTGATAAAGATATCTGATGAAGGGAAGTTTGACTCTTGAGAGCTTACACCCCAAAAATTCTTGCTGGTCTCTGAGATGCTACTGGACTTGAATCTACCTATCCTAAACAGAATTACACTGTTCCAAGTACACTGAATGCATTGGGCTTGTAAGGATGTGACACTGTGCAGGATGGCACTGTAAGCCAACAATTTCTGCTCCTGAGGATCTGGGGACCCTCATACACAGTCTAAAAGATGGGGTCTGCAGTGAGAAGGGGAATAGGCAATAATTACCACTCCTCATCCACCAATGGAAATGTTGTGCCTCTGGCAGAAAAGATCTTTGGATCCAACACACTTTGGATCCAAGTATCACTTAAACCATTCCCCCCCCCCAGTCAATTATTTTGGGAAAAGAACAATTGAAATTTCCTGTTTTATTTTCATTGATTTTCAATATAGGGTTACATTCTGATTATCGAAATGAATTAATAAGCAATCACTATGCCAAACAGAGTAAGAGTTTGAATTAACTCTCAGTGGTCTAAGGTCAAAAACCTGATATCTTGGATATTTCCAGAAGGTGTCCCAGACCCAGATATACTTACCTTCAGCAAGACCAATGGTATCACAAGCCTTCCAACAAGTTCCTGGGCACATTAACCCATAGAAGAGGCAGACTGTATTGTTTATTTAAAGCATTTAGATACTGCCTTTCCATCTCATGGGAAGTCACCAGGCAACTAAAAATTATTATTTTAAAAAATCATATAAAATAAAATGTAGTAAACAATAGAGCAAAAATTATAGACTTGTGTGATTATGAAATTTTAAGATATACTTAGATCTGGATTAATAGAAAATGGTAATGAAATGTTTTTGACAGCGCTTAAATGTTAAAAAATAGTGTAGTGCCTGCAATTAGACATATATGTATGAGGTATTTTAAGAGATATAATACTGTTGTTATTACTCTCATGTATTCCGGGAGAGCCCATCTCACCAACCCTACCCTCCATGTGGGCAGCAACCAAGCAGGAGCAGCTGGAGAGCCATCCGAGTGGCAGTAGGCATTTTCCAGGGGGCAGCAATGGATAGAGGGACTGACAGTATCTGTAACAGCAGCTGCTGGGCACCTGGAAGGGCTTCTTGTCATAGTGAGGGACATGGGTGTGGGACACGGGTGCATCAAGAGGCTACCGGAGGACCTCTCAAAGTCTCTCGGGGGGCCCTGGCACTGTAAGTGTTGCAATATGGAATGGCACGGTGAGTCCCATTTGGTATGGGAAGCCTGTGGCAAGCATGGAGACTCTGCACAGGTGCATTGTGGTGATTATGTCATTGCCACATGCCACAGCAGCTGTGCCCTAAGTCAAAGGTAATCTGTTTTGGTTTCTTACCCCCCACCCCAGTTCACATGCCTATATCTATCTATCTATCTATCTATCTATCTATCTATCCATCCATCCATCCATCCATCCATCCATCCATCCATCCATCCATCTATCTATCTATCTATCACAATAGAGAAAATAACAACCAAATCCATAAGGGATAGCTAAGCATCCAAGCTGGCAGCTTTTTTGGGGGGTATTTAGTATTTTTGCTTTACACTCTTCTCTTTATCCTCACAACAACCCTGCAAGCAGGTTAGGTGGAAAGAAAATGAAACAGGTCCAAGTCCACCTACTGAGCCTCTGAAAGAGGGGAGGGGATTTGAACCTGCATCCTACCAGGTCACGTCTGTCACTCTAACCATTATACAACACTGACTCTCTATGATGTAACTGGATATATATATTTTTTTTGTAGGAGAAGGTGGTCCTTTAGCTTTTCTGGGATGATCTGTTGGCTTAGAGGTGTAGTGGTTTGGTATAGTGGTTAAGTGCGCGGACTCTAATCTGGGAGAACCGGGTTTGATTCCCCACTCCTCCACTTGCACCTGGCTGGATGACCTTGGGCAAACCATAGTTCTGGCACAGCTGTTCTTGAAAAAGAGCAGTTTCTGTCAAGAGCTCTCTCAGCCCCACCTACCTCACAGGGTGTCTGTTGTGGGGAGGAGAAGGGAAAGGAGTCTGTAAGCCTCTCTGAGACTCCTTTGGGTAGTGAAGGGCGGGGTATAAATCCAATCTCCTCCTCCTCCTCCTCCTTCAGAGACACTTTCTAAGAAGCAGTCCCATTTCTATTTCTCCAGAAATATTTCCTTCTAAAACCATATAGAATAGAAATAGAAGACATTCTAAAATTGATATTTTGTTACTCCATCCCTCTGGTGCTTTTTTGGCACTGCATCAAGTCCATGATGAAATAAGTGTACTGTTCCATCCCAACTTGGTTGTCAGTGTTAGTCATTTCACAAGTGGCACTTTGCTGTTTCTTTTCCATTGAATCATTCACCTGCTGGGAGCCTCCCTGTGAAATAAGAATGAATAATACATTTTAGATTTGGTTCACATTAATATTGGTCTGAGGCATATTTAGTTTTCTAAAAAGAAGTGCTTTGATCCTGGCAGCAGTGAAGTTTAAATGTTTATTAGTGTACATTTTTCATGATTTCTGAGTTTTGGAGCACACATCCATATTCATGTCAATAGAGTGCTCTCTCTAGATGACAATAGCTTATATGTCCTTGTTTCAGTAGGAACCTTTTGGTGCATGAGCAAGTCTCATTTTTTTCACTTTGTGGTGCAGGTATTCTATTGTCCCCGACAATTATTTAAAGAGATGGTTCAGCATCAGTGAACACAATGGAACAATCATTGTAACTAAGCCCCTGGATCGAGAGGCAGCACCGTTGCACTATTTAATTATTGCAGCCACCGAATCAAGTGAGTAAGAATTTTTAAGGCACCCTCTGCTTGAGATACTGGATCCCTTCATTGCACTTATCTTCCAAATATCCCTGCTTTCTGAATTGCTCTTTTCTCATTTTGTCACTATTGATTGTTACATTTTGAGGTATTATTCAAATGATGAGTTTGGTGGAAGCAAAATAATGTTTGAGCTTCAAGGTCTTGTACTCGTTCATAAAAGACTACCCAACAAGATGGGGAAGAGAGAGAAATGTAACAGAATGGGATCTCTAACTGTTTAAGCAATATTAAGGCATACAAATTACTCTTCTGGTACAAAATCTTATGCTAAATTAGACCCTGGTTAATTTCACAGCAGATTTTTTTTTTGACAGATACAAAATCAGTCAGGGTTTAATTTAACACCAGTCAGAAACTCATGCTTCAAGTTAGTTGTGAAAGCAGGGCCTAAATCAGTCAGACTTCTGTATAGTTGCAATTAAACCTGGAAAGCACCCCTTATATAGATCTCATATATTTTTTAAAAATGCGAATTAGTTACCATTCCTTTGGATTCAGAAGATTTTTTAAAATGCATATTTATGACTGTGGAACACAACATAGCTATATTTGCATATACTTGGATATTTTGCTATGGTTGTGCTACAGCCAGTGTTCCCTCTAAGCTGAGTTAGTGTGAGCTAGCTCACGGTTTTTTAGCCTCTGGCTCACACATTTTAGTCTTAGCTCAGGAAGGATGGCTCCAGAGCAAACTCATTTATGCAGTAGCCAAATCGCTCGCTCACAACTTTAATGCTGGTAGCTCACAAAGTAGAATTCTTGCTCACAAGACTCTACAGCTTAGAGGGAGCATTGGCTACAGCATTCATTTGCAGCTAAATTTTCCTGTGTGGAGAATACAGTGATTGCTATGGCACATTGATAGCACAATATCCAATGAGGAATGTGGACAGCAAGTGTCAAAATACTGATCTCTACCTACATAAGAGTAAAGGAAAATCCCAGCTGATCCATTAATGATAACTTGATGCTGTTTCTTTCAAAGTTTTGAGCTGGGTTTTTTCAGGGTAAAGGGACCTCAAAAACAAATAATATCAAAAGAAAAATATTCTACAGACTGTGTAAAACAAAGGGAACAGGACTGTAAACTATTCCACGGTCTATTGTACATATTATGATCTTATTGCATTGCCTTCTGCTTTTATAATTCCGTTTTCTGCATTTCCTTATGATATATCATGTCTGATTCTTTTTTATATTGTTTGTAATCTTTGTAATCCTCAATCATTAATTGAATGCCTCATTTTTGCTTTGTATAATCCATTTTGAGTCTCAGCGAGAAAGATAGGAAATAAATGAAGCAAATAAATATATAGCATGAAAAGAATCACAATGTATATTTTAACTGTAGGGGTCTAATATACTATAAGCAGTCTTAGTTGACATATAATATAGTCTTTCCTTTCTGCTCCCAGTGACCAATGATGTGCTGGCTGTCAATTAGCAGTGCAAAAAACCAATACCTGCAATGATGTGTGTGTGTGTACTGCTGTGTCATGCCTATTCTCTTGTTCTAGACTGGCTCTTGTCCCATTGCAAGCAATCTGACAGCCACCATTGTACCCATCATGGACAAGGGATACACTGCACTGTTATATATGGGCAGTTTTGACACCATAACCCAAATGACCCACAATGTGTCATTTTCCTTTGTGATGAGAGGAATAATGTGAGATGTGAATCCAGTGGTCTTCCAATGCAGCTTTCAAAGGCACAGGAGCTTTGATAGACAAAGAAAGTTGGCACCCCTATTCATGTGGCTTGCCTGATGTTTTGTTTAAATGGGATTTGATAGATAGGGATCTGTACCCTTTCCATACTCATTACTAACCTTAGCAGTCTTCAGCCTTTGATTCACACTGGTCCATTCTGCATTTAGCATTCACTCCGCTGTTTTACCAAATCCATGTTGGAATGTATTGGTTAAGTGCACAGACTCTAATATGGGAGAACTGGGTTTGATTCCCCACTCCTCCACTTGCACCTGGCTGGATGACCTTGGGCAAGCCGTAGTTCTGATAAAAGCTGTTCTTGAAAAAGAGCAGTTTCTGTCAGAGCTCTCACAGGGTGTCTGTTGTGGGGAGGACAAGGGAAAGGAGTTTGTAAGCCATTCTGAGACTCCCTTGGGTAGTGAAGGGTGGGGGATAAATCCAATCTCTTCTTCTTCTCTACATTGCATGCCACTTTCAGTTTATTTGATTGTCAGATTTTATGGTAGCCTCCACACTGCATGCAGTTTCACTTTCTTTGATCTCGTGATTTTATGGTACTGTCTGCATAGATTTATGGCTATTTTATGGCCATTCAGGGGTGACTTTGCAGTCAGTACGGCATTAGCCCAGGGTATTTAAATGTGGTTTTGAGCCGCATCTTTTTGTATTCCAGTGTGGGTTTGGTAAAACAATGGAGCGAATACTAGGTGCAGAATGGGCCACTGAGAAGGGCTTTAATGCTGCACAGTGGTGCTCTAGCAAGGAGCTGGGGCAGATTCCTGCAGGTTCACAATCATTGGTGTGTGCAGGGCTATTTTTGGGCAGGAACGCACAGGAACGGAGTTCCTGCTAACTCCCGAGTTGGCCACGCCCAGCAGGAACTCATTAGCATAATAGGCCACACCCAACAGCAGAAACTCATTAAGACTGGGGTGCGTGGCCTAACATACAAAGGGTTCCTGCTACAAAAAAAGCCCTGGGTTTTGACAACAAAGGTAAACAGAATAAGAAGCAAAAGGTGAGTGTGGCTGGATGACCACACTTCTGGCAATGTGGGGTGTGGCATAATATGCTAATTAGCTGCTGTCAGGGATGTAGCCTAATATGCTAATGTGTTTCTGCTGTTGGGTGTGGCCTGTTATGCTAATGAGTTCCTGCTGTGCTTTTTCTACAAAAAAAGACCTGGGTGTGTGATAAGCCATTCAGGCTACATGATTTAAGCAATAATCATACACACACACACAGCAAATTGGCACTTTCTGGCTCTCCGATTGGCCATTGGCTGTGCTGTGCACTCCATCAGGCATTGACCTGCGAACCACCATTGGCTGGGGGCTGGGTCCGCTCCTCTCCCCCACCCACTGCCAGCCTGGATACACTTCCCTGACAGAATAAGCTGCCAAAACAGCTGTCTGTCCTGATGAACACACTTCTACTTCTGCTTGGCTCCTCTGTGGCTGGCTGGCTACTGAGGTAGGCCACCAGCTGTCAAACCATACTCTTCTCCTCCTGCTGTGGGGCTAACTTTTCCCTCAGTGGCTGTTGCTAGGCAACCAAGCTTGGTTCTGTCAGTAAAAAGATAAAGGCAGGAGGCCCCTTCCAGGCCTACTTTGGCCTTTGTGGAAAACTCATTGGGGTCAGTCCTGAGCTAGGGTTGTCAGCTCCAGGTTGGGAAATTCCTGGATATTTTTTGATTGAGTCTATGAAAGCCAGAATTTGTGGAGGGGAGGGGCCTCAGCTGAATAGAATGCCATTGAGTCTGCCCTCCAAAGCAATTATTTTCTACTGGGGAATCATTGCTGCCAATCTCCAGGTGAGGGCTGGAGATCACTAAGAATTACAACTGCTCTTTAGATGGCAGAGATCCATTCCCCTGGAGAAAATGGTGAACTTTGTGTCATTATACCCTGCTGAGGTAGCCACAGCAAATTTACGCTAAGTGCCCAAGGCCAGGGTACCCATCCAGAGCATCTTTCTAGAGCTCATTGTATTTATTTCCACAATGGGCTTTATTCCTAGTAATCATATAAATGCATCAAAAGGATGACTACATGGGAAGGTGCTAAGCCAAATTGTAAGAGTCTTGGGCAGCCAATCCACATAAGTGGACTGTCTCCAGTGATGGTTTTGATGGTGTAAGACTTTCAGTTATGCACGGGACTTTTAATAGGGCTGTTTGGTAGCAAACGTATTGCAGAGACATTATTTATGCTATGCATGTGCTATTCCACAAACAAAGTTATGCCCCTCTCTGCAGTCTTTTCTGCACTGTTATATATGGGTAGTTTTGACAACATAACCCAAATGGCTTACAATGTGTCATTTTCCTTTGTGATAAGAAGAATAGTGTGAGATGTGGATTATAGTTCTGCTTCATCCTTTGATATTTGCTGTCTACCTACTGTTATTGGCTAAAAGGTGAGCATTTGTAACAACTGTTAGAACACATCACATGCCATAGAATTTAGTCCAAGATGTTGATCCTGGTTTTTGTTCCATTTCATTCAGTGAACCCCAAACAAACATCAAATGTGAATGTTTCTATCCAAGTTGCTGATGTCAATGAATATGCACCAGAACTTTCCAAATATTATGAAATATATGTGTGTGAAAATGCAATCTTTGGACAGGTAAGACTAGCACGTCTCACTGTATGCCTTTTTTTCTCTCTGATGAGATCTAACATATATTTGGTTGATTGCAGGAAATGTCATAACTGTTCAGAAAAGTTGCTCTAACATTACTTCTCATTGGTTTCAGCAAATCTTATAAGATTGTTGTATGGTAGATAGGTATATCTCATACATATAGGGAAATAAGATTCCATAATATCCATAGCATAATACCCTGTGGTTTTGCCTGTCCCCCCCTCCCTCTTTGTGGTAATAGAGTTGGAGCCCATGTCAGCCAGGCCCCTCAATCTCCAGAGCCTGGTACACGGCACATGGTCCTCCTCATTTGGGCTCTTACTCCCTCCCTCCCTCTCCTCTGCTTTTCTTCTCTGTGTACATGCCACCTCTGCAGCTTGAACATGACGCCCATCACCACAACCCAGTCCTAGTCTTTGCCTGCTGCACATGCTAGATTCCAAAGGAGAGATAAAGTGTGTGGCTGACAGGGTGCTGTGCTGATCATTCATAGCAACCTGAGGAGATGGGCCCATGGCAGAGCCCAAGCCAAGGAAGGGAAGAGGGATGGGGGCACTTGATCCGTTTGACTTGTCGAAGATCATATGCAAGGAGGTATTAATGAGAACTCATTTCCCTGTTGCTAAGAGGTGTCCATCTTTGTGTTAAACAGAAACAGTACCATTTTGAATACAGCTACTGTTGCCTGGGCTCTTCTCTTTGTTCTCCCCACCACCCCAATATTTTGCCCTTGGGCTTATGGAACATGCAGTAGTACAGTTCTAAGCATTCTTCAGAGTCATCAGTTGATACTTCCATTGAAATACACAATTAAAAAGAATGCTTTCTTGCAGCATTTTATCTCAAGTATTTTTCATCTCCTCCCAAAGTGGAATTCTCTAAGGTGCTACTGGCTTCCTGCCTAGCTGTACTACTGCAGATCAACACGGCTACCCTTCGAACCTACCCTACATTAACAGTGCAGTCCTAAACCACACGTTAACTTCCATAGATTTTGAAGGGTGTAACTCTGTTTGCGGTTCCAGGTCGTATTCGGGATGGGGCGGCTTGGCCAGCCTTATACTGCCCCGTTCAAATGACCACTCACACACAGGTTCTTTGGAAATTAGGTGGATAAAATTGGCCACAACTTTATTGATTACAGCTGTTATAGGCATTGGCACAGCATGGGTCCACCAGATCCGACCCGTCGGCTGACCCTTCTGCCAGCTGAGATATCTGTTACCCAGCCAGCCAGCATGGGTAGAGACTGCAGGATGGCAGGTTGCCAGGGTTCACCTGGACGCCTGCCCCTGTGTGGACTCCCCTGCCACCTAGCGGTGAGGTCTATCGCTGTTAGTCCTTGAGCTTGTCTGCTCCCTTCAGCCCTCATGCCAAGACCCTTACGGGGTCCCCACCTCGGGAAAATGGCACACAGGCTGATTTCCGCCAAACGGATCCGGCCCCATGCTGTCACGGCCACGAGAGCAGGACAAACCACTTAGTCCTTCTCCCGCCAATGCCTCTACAGCTGTAGCCAAGAGTGGAGAGAATAACGTATTCCCTGTAGCCATATGTCCATACCCCATGCTGACAGGTGCACTCCATCTGCCCGGAACAAGGCCCCCAACCTGTGGGAGATGTTCGGGTGGCTGATCCAAACACCGTCTGCAGACTCAACCGCCTTGCCCAGCCTGCCAGACAACTTCCTCCTTGCCACGTCCACTTTTCCAGGATAGGCCGCTCCTCACCATGACCTCCGTTCCAGCCAATCCGACCAAAAGAAAACTGTGTTGGGCAATACCTGACGCAAGAAGGCTAAGTCAGCCAGCACCTTGCATTCCAGACACACGCTGGGTTGTTCTGTCAAATCATTCTCCCCCAGTTGGAGCACCAATGCATCAGGAGGTTAGTGTCAGGCCCTGACATGGCCCAACCAGGGCAGTAACAATCTCCACCACATACCCCGCTGGGCCATCCACGTGATGCGAATGGCTGCCTCCAGCCCCAAATCCTTGCCCCAGCTAGAAATGCATACAAACCAGCCCAATGAACGATGCTGTGCCCAAAAATCCATGCCTTTATGCATTTCTGATCTGGAACTGAGGAGGCAGAGATGCCCTCATCGGCCACCCACCAGGTGCGGCCGCATGTATGCCTTGAAGGCCATTGAGCGCCACCGCCCAATGGCTCTTATGCGCATCTTGGACATCCTGAGGCCCACAGCCGTGGTTGCTGCCCAAATCCTAAATGAGTGGGGCCCAAATTCCTTGCTGGGCAAGTCCATAGCCCCCAGTGCCACCTTGAACACGCCCGTGAACTGGTACCTGGTCAACAGGGCCCCATCCCTGTCGATGAGCAAGGGGCTGCCCTTCCGTGGCCGCATCACAAGGAATGCTCTCGTGGTCTGTACTGGGCATGGCCACCCCGGGGGGGGGGGCCCAGGTGCAAATTTGCTTATTTTCCCAATTGATCCGTCTTTGATCTCTTGATAAACAAGGAGACCCCTTCCACCCCAATGAAAACATCCCAAACCCCCAAGGGCATATTGGTGAATGATTGTCTGGAGCCCGCTACCAGTTTAACAACCATCAGGGCCCCGAAAAAGTCCAACACGAATGCAGCTTTGAACAGCGCGGTTTCATATGGGGACCAACACAATGACGGAAGCTCCCACAACACTAGCTCTAATAATTTAAATGTCAGTGGCCTGCGGTGATCCAGATACTGTACTGCTAGCCTCCACCACCCCTCGACCGCTCTACAAGCTTGGAATGAGTTGCAGGGTCCATGAACCCCTCCGCTTTACTAAAAAATGTAATGGCTGCCATGCGACACCGAATGGTACTCTGGGCAAACCCTTTATCCTGAAGCCTAGCCATGTAATGCAGCACCCATTCCCCATCCACGGGCCATGTTTGTGGGGCCCCGCCTTCCGCCGTAAAGTTGAAAAAGGCATCTATCGCCCTGGCGTAAGAGTGAAAAGTGGAGGGGGCAATGGAGGCATAGATTCCCCGCCTTATTGTACCTTCCCAAGTTCCCAAACCTCCTCCGGAAAGAGGTCTGGAACGTGGTTGGCTTCCAGTGCCAATGCGCGAAAGCGCTCCTCCTGAAAGCAAGACAAAGCATCCGTTATGCTGTTATCCACACCTGGAACGTGATGGGCTGCAAATGTAATGTTATCCACCAAGCACACTAAAGCCAGCCAGCAGACCAGCCGCATCACTTGTTCAGACGCATCACACGCATAACCGCCTGGTTGTCGCACCCAAATCGCACCCTCCTGTTCCGAAAGAGATCCCTTCAAATCACAACCGCCACCAGTATTGGTAAGAGCTCTAAAAAGGTGAGATCCTTGAGAACTTCCAACCCCCCCCCAGGCCTCGGGCCAAGGCTGTGCACACCAGCGGCCTTCATAAAAGACTCCAAACATGGCACCCCCGGCCATGTCAGAGTGTATCTGAATGGCATCCTGCACATCCAGGGGCTGTTGCCAAATGGTGACCCCGTTGTACCCCAAAAGAAACTGAAGCCAGACTCCCAAATCCTCCTTCATGCCATTAGTCACCCGTACACGATGATGGGGTGCTCTGACCCCTTCTGTTGCCCGGCTTAGCCGAGAGCAAAAGGCCCTGCCTGGAGAAATGACCCGGCACACAAAGTTCAGATGCCCCACCAATGACTGTAGTTCCCTCAAGGTGCACTTGGAACACACCCGTACTAATGTGATGAGCGCCTGAAGGGCCTAGAGCTTCTCCTCCGGCAATCTCGATGCCCCCCTCTCTGAATCAAGCTGAATACCAAGATAAGTCAACTGCGTTGTCGGCCCCTTGGTCTTATCCGCAGCCAACGGCACACCAAGTTCCTCAGCAAGCCCTTGAAATGCCCGCAAAGATTCTGCACAGGTGCCATTGTCCCTGGGGCCGACAAAGAAAAATCATCCAGATAATGAGTGATCCCTCGTGTACCAGACCGCCCCCTCGCGGCCTTGTCCATGTACCAGGCCGCTCCAAATTTGAAACCCAGAAAGCAGAAGTCATCTGGGCAGACTGGAAGCAACCGGAATGCTGACTGGATATCACATTTGGCCATTAGCACCCCCCACCCACATGCTCTGACCAGCCCGACAGCATGATCAAACGAGGCATATCGAACTGAGCAAAGCTCTGGCGGAATCATGTTGTTCACCGAAGAACCCTTCCGATAGGAGAGATGATGAATGAAGCGATACTTGCCCGGTGTCTTCTTAGGCACTACTCCCAAGAGGGATACCCTCAGGTTCGCTAAAGGGGGATCACTAAAAGGACCCACGATGTGCCCCACAGAAAGCTCCTTCTGGAGCTTTTTGGCAACCACGTCAGGCAGGTCCTTGGCTGACCTCAGATTATCTGAATCCATGGCACAGCGCAGGCCCTTGAAAGGGATGGGGAAGCCCAAATATATTGGCCAGCCTTCTTGGAGGGGAATGCCAACAGGAGCAGTCTCAAGGCCGATACCCGCACCGGGGTAATTGCCCAGGACCAAAATCCCCGTGAGGTGCTAGCGTCTTGACGAAAAAGTGGCTGCGGTGCCGGAAGACCCCCCTCCCCCTTTGTTGGTGGTGCCACCGGAGGAGGGCTTGCCACCCCGAAAGGGCTGGTAGCTGACTGATGACTGCGCACAATAAATCCATCCGTGCCCCCCACCACACAGTTTGCAACTGTGACTGAATTTACACCATGCCCTCCGGCACCACCTTTGGTTATATTCCCAGCATACCCCTCGTGCCCGATCCCGCCTCACGGATCCCCGTTTGGGTTTGACCTCTCCTTTCCCTTTTATACAGGGTCCTACCTCCAGGAGCCAAACTTTGTCCTGTAACAAGTCCCACCATGCCCTGTTGTCCCATGACACCAGCTTACGGCACGTCTTGTCATAGTCAATGGCCAGACCCTCGCTGGCCAGGACCCTGGCTTTGACCACGTTGTTCATGTGGTAAAGCAGATGCCAACCCCTTTCCGGATACACCATCGCCACTACTCCCGTGTATAACAAGTAGCCAGAGATCCAGTTGAGAAAGGTGTGCTCCACCTCCTTGTGTCTGTCCTTCCTTTCCTTCCTGCCTGATGTCAACATGCAACCCTCTTCCCCTCATTTCTTGTGCAAAGTAAAGACATTAACATAATACCAATCTAAAATACTATCCCAAACCTCATCTGTTAAGTGACACCCCGGCGGATCCTCGCCATTTGAATACGTGGACAAGGTGGAGGATGGATCGGACACATCCACGTCATCACAGACCGCCCCGGGATCCCCGTTGGCCCGGGCAGTCAAGGCCCTACGATGAATTGCCCAAGCCGGCAACCCCAGTTTATGGGCCGCTACCGCCCAATAGTCGCTCAGCGGCAGCCTGTCCCCACCTGCTGCAACCTCACCTGATGAATCCTCACTCTCAGTCTCAACTCAGGGGCATGCTGAGAAGCCTGAGCCCCCCCTGCCCCTTGGTCTTATTGCGTGCCGACTGCTGAGTAGCCGTGCTGGTGGAGGACCCCCCACGGCGGCAAATGGTGCCATCATCAGCTGCCCGCTGGGTCTCCGCGCCCGTGGTAGGGGGCCGAGATTATTGGCTAAACCGCCTGTTGCCCAGGGGGGGCATGCTCCCATGTTTGGACCATCTGGCCCCCCCACCAACCACACGTGCCCAGGCAGGAGCCTGGTAGGGGGAGGGGCATGGCCGCATGCAGCCCACCGCCCCATGGCTGAAAAGGGGAGCCACACATGGCAGCTACCCCCAGCCACCCCCCCAGCAGCGGCGGGGGGCACCACTGAATGGCATGGTCCTGGGCCCCGGGGGAGGGAGTGGTGAGGCAGTGGCTGGGCTGATGGTCTGGGCCGCCGTGCGGAGGATCCGCAAGGCCCCATGCTGCCCACGTCTGGCCAAGCCTTGATGCCGGCTGGCGCGGCCGGAAGGGGTGGAGCTGCGCGAAGCCCGCTGACCATGTGGCCGCAAAAGGGGGCCACTCTCAGCAGCCTCCCCACGGCCAGCCCCCAGTGGCCGGGGGGCGCCATGGAATGGTGCGGCCCTAGGCCCCAGGGGAGGGAGTGGTGAGGCAGCGGAAGGCCTGATGGACCGAGTGGCCGAGCAGAGGGAGCCACAATGCCCCAGGCCGACTGCACCTGGCCTGAGCCCTGATGCTGGTTGGCGCGGCCAGAAGAAGAGCTGCGCACAGCAGCCTCCCCCGGCCGGTCCCAGCAGCTGCAGGGGGGGGCTTCCATGTATGGTGCGGTCCTATGCCCCGGGGGACATACCTGGCCACCATCCTCCACTCTTTCACCCAGGCAGCTCCCCACGATGGAACGGCGTGAGGACGGCAAGTGACCTGTGTCACGTATATCCAGGCCTCTCCCTCCAGCCAACCTAGCAGCAAGCAGCTCCAGCTGCCGATGGAACGGCGTGAGGACGGCATGAGGACGGCAAGTGACCTGGGTCACGTATATCCAGGCCTCTCCCTCCGGCCAACCTGCTGCCTGGCAATTGGCCTGGGGAGGGAGGGGAAGCACCTAACTTCCCACCACTCGCCTGCCCCCCCGACCCAACGATTGGCCAGCCGCTTCCTCCCCCACCTGGCCCCGCAAATGGCGGGCCTCGCCTACCCGGGCCCTTTGTGCTTAGCGTTGCATTGCAAATATATGAGCTGTAACTAAGCATTCCATATTCTTCTCTATTGTAACATCAGTGATGTAATGGGGAGGGTGCATGCTTGTATGAGCCAAGGCACCCTGTCACTTCTTCCTTTCTTCCCACCAGGTATTCCAGCATGACACCACCCAAAATGATATGGTGTCTCTCAGTCACCTGTGGTTTGGGGCACTGGTTGGTTTCTGTGTGGGTGCATGGAGTGAGGATGCTGCTAAGAACCCACTCTCTTCTTGCTTTCTCTTTAGCCAGCCTCACAAAGAAGCTGTAGCATAAGCATGAGTGAATGGTTAGACATAGGTTAAGGCTTTTTGAACACAGTCTGAGTTCTTAAATGAGAAAGATCTTTATTTACTACAACACAACTTTACACTCTGGAGCACTGAAAAGGGTATCACAGCACTGAAGGACTATTGCAGAATTAAGAAAGAGGGGAAAAACCCTTTGGGCTAGTCTAACCTTTAGAGACACAGATGTTATCTTTGGCATCCCCCTCTGTGAGGTGGGAGCAAGTCTGCTGGAACTTAGAGGCAGGTGCCCCTTTATTCCTTTAGCTGCCCCTCATCAACTTCAGTGGCTCTTTGTGCACCTGTAACAGAATGTTCATATTTGTTAACCCTTGCAGTCCTAGCTGGGACAGAGTCTATTTACCCAGTCCTAAGTTTGGGGAGTAATGCCCTTGTGGGACACCTGGCATTCCTTTCTCCAGTCACCTTGCAGAGAATGCCTCCCTTCTTTATTGCCCAGCTCAGGTTATCCAAATAGCCATCTATCTTGCCCCTTCCTGGCAGCTGGGCAAATTACTGTCTCCTTGCAGGAAACTCATCTCTTCTTAGCTGGCAATTTAAGCAGTTTATTACTGCCTTCCTTGGGAAAG
>NW_015171536.1:520614-520891 GCF_001447785.1 Gekko japonicus | reverse complement strand
AAGAGTGTTCTTCCAAGAGATTTGGGTTCCCTGGGTGTATTTCAAGCACCTTACTCTTCCCTGTCACAACAAGAAAGAATCCTCAGGATATTGCCACCTGTTTAGCTCACATAAGGAGACAGTAGCTTTGTAAACTACCTAAGAAACATGCTTTTACCTAATTTCACTTTGTTTGCATCAGTCTGGTACAATATTGTTTTTGAAAAGTTCTGTATTTATATCAACTAAATCACCCTATCCTTATTCTTCTTTCATATGGGCTTTGTGGGTCCTGCTG
>NW_015171536.1:455332-520604 GCF_001447785.1 Gekko japonicus | reverse complement strand
AACATTTTGATTTACTCTCTGGGAATGGATCTTTTTTAAAAAAATCTATCAGAGTTAAGGACTATCACATGAAAAGTTAGGTTGATAATAAAAGCTAAATGCATGAAAAGATGGATTTTTCATAAATGCATCTATCATGTTTATCAAACACTTTAAATGTAGTTTCATTATACTTTTATGTTACAGCTCTGTGCCTTCTACCAATCTGCATATCAGCTATACAATAGCCTACTTCCTTTTACACAAACTGTTTTCAGTGCACTGCTCATGTAAAATTCACTACTCTTTGAGACACTTCAAAACAAGCTTGTGTATGAAAGGTGTTCAATAAAATAAAATCTAATAAAACCTGGTCCTCCTACAGGCATCAGATGTAACATAACAATATTAATAAATACAGTTTTCATTGGATCTCTTCAACTATAATAATGAGCCATGAAAGCTGAGTGAGAATATGACACAACAGGGAGAAGGAAGCCCATTCTTAAACTGAAACATAACAAAAAAATTGTCTTTTAAAACTAGCTTTGAAGTAGTTTTGAATTGTTGAATTTTTGAATTGAATTGTTACCCATATATGTAATATTCAACATGAACAAATCTGTGTATACTTAAATCTGAAGATTGAAGTAATGAACAGACTAGACAAGAGTTTTCTACAAACCTGAAAAATGTCCCAGCTGTGCAGAATAATCCAAAATAATAAAAAATACACCAAGGGGTCCCCCCCAAATAGGAGTAGAACCTGTAGTTTTAAGAAACGAATACCCTTAGTGGCTGTTACTATGCACCCACAACAGTATTGGCAGTCTTCCTGGCCTGGTTTCTGTTAGTAAAAGGCACTGAGATCAGGACCCTTTCCAGGGCTGTTTTGGCCTTTAAGGGAGGCAACAATCTGCCAGGTGATTTGTTATCCCACTGGATTTGCATGACTCATTTAGATCTGGCTGCTTGTTACTATTCAACAGCAGCTACCCCACAAAATCCATTATGATGCAGTAGTTAGAGTTTCAGACTAGGATCTGAGAGTTTCAGGTTCAGATCCCTACTCTTCCATGGAATCTTGCTGGGCGATCTTGGGCCAGTTACATATTTTCCACCTAGCCTATCAGCTAACAAGGTTGTTGTAAGGATAAAATGGAAGATAATGATGTCAGCTCTTTTGGGTCCACAGTGTGGAGAAAGTTATGGTACAATGTCATAAATAAATAATAAATCGCTGAAGATAGGAGGCAGAGAAATCCTGTGTTGTGCCTACGCTAAAGCAGCCGGCCGTGGCACAGCTCTGGTGCAGCTAGGTGTCCCCCCTAAGGGGATAGGTACACGGAAGCCAAATGGGGGATGAATGCCCCAGCAGTGTTGCCATGGTGGCATCTGTGGTGATCCTGCCACAGCATTCGGTTCCAGCATTGTTGTGATAGACAGGGAAGGTAGGACCAATGGGAGCCATGAGTCCAGGAGGCTGAGCCAAGTGTCTGTCACTGGCAAGGGGTGGAGAGGGATGGACCACAGGACTGACATTCCTCCTCTGCAGCACACCTCCCCTCAAAGAGGTGGGGGCTCGGAGAGACTCTTGAGAGGTCCCCCAGCAGCCTCTCAATGCACCCCTGTCCCTCATCTATGCCCCTCACAATGGCAAGAAGCCCCTCCAGGTGCCCGACAGCTACCATTACTGTTGGATATTTAACAGAGCTAATATGCATAGTGGAATAAAAGCAACACAGCACACGTGTATATTTAGCTATAAGAAAATAATAACAACACCTTTGCAAACTAGTTCTTAACTACATATTGGTTACCCTTCTTCTTCGGGTCTGAGAGTAGAACAAAGGGGGGGAAAAGATCCCCCAAAGCTCCACCACTGTGTAGTATCTTCCAATATATTGATGAGCTAATAGCTGGTTTCAAACTCATCTCATTAGGAATAATCCATCCAATTCTCTGGCAGGAAGAAAAAACAAACAAAGCATGCCTAAAACCTAATTGGTTCTATGCTAATTAACTAATATTAGCATACATAAATAACAGTTTAACTCTTTCATGATTGAAGTGTGACATTTGCAAAATCCCAAGAGTTATAGATGCTGCCAGCCCCTCCAAACTCACAGGGGATGTCTGACTGACTCTCAATGGCGTGCCCTCAAAGTTTGGTGAGGATTATGGAGTCTGAGTTATGGCCCCCAAAAGAAGGTGCCCCCAGGAAAATGCTTTCTGGGGAAATGACATCAAACTTGAAGGGCAGGTAGAGAAGAGTCAGCTGAAGATCCCCTGTGTTTGGTGTTTCTAGCTTGCACTGGATCCATTCTATATACTCCTGAACCTCCTGAACCTGTGCCTGTCAGAATGACAAGTGGTCATTTTGACAGGAGCAGGTTCAGGAGGTTCAGTGGGTACTGTACAAGCTAGAGACACCAAACTTGGAGGGCATGTACAGGAGCATCTGGGGGGAGTCCACTGCAAGCTTGGTGTCTCTAACTTGCACAGGATCTGTTCTGTACACTCCTAAACCTCCTGAGCCTGTAGCTGTCAAAATGACCACCTGTTTTGATAGTTGCAGGTTCAGAAGGTTCAGAAGCGTATAGAATGGATCCTGTGTAAGCTAGAGACATCAAAGTTGCAGGGCACCTCCCCCGACACTCCTCTTCATGCCCTCCAAGTGTTGCTTTGAAGTTGTGCAAATGTTTTGATTGAGCAGAGATCGTCTGTCTAGAGATGCATCTGTTCATGAATTGGCATGAAGCCCCACAGACAACTGGAATGTTTGTGGAAAGTTCATGTCAGTTGACCATCTCTGCTAGTAAAGCTGAAAAATCAACATGAAAATATATTAACTGAATAGGACAAAATAAAGAAAAAATGGGAACAATACACTGAACAACTATATAGAAGTCATTAAAAGGTGACAGATTCTTTCAAAGAGACTTTTGAAGAAGATCGTGCAGCTATAGATAGTAAAGTGAAAGCTGCACTCAAAGCAGTTGTAAGAGAAAATCATCAGGAGTACATGGAATATCAATAGAGCTATTCCAAGCCAGAGAAATAGAGGCCCCTGCCACACGGCAGAGAAAAACCCCGGCAGAGTGCGGCAAATCAGAGCCACAGTAAAATAGAGACACCGCAGCGGGATCCCACAGATCCCCTAGCGGCGGCGGCGTTGCTCCCCGGCATGATCAGATGCCGGGGAGAAAACACAGTCCGGACGGGGAGGCTGCCTAACTGCGCATGTCGGAGCATGCGCAGTTCAGCTAGGAGCCGGGGATGCGCTGGCGAAAGGTCGCGCCGGCGATCCCATGGCCAGGATTGATGCGCCCCTTCGCCATGAACCACGTAGGTAGGTGGTTCTTTTTTGGTGCGTTGTTTTGCCCCCCCCCCCAGTGTGCGCATCATCTCAAACTCCATAGGGAGCCCTCAGTGCAGAGATGGGATTAATTGATTCCTCATTTAAGTACATCGGAAACAAACAGAAAAAAAACCCCAACTCACCCGTGGTTGCGTCTGATCACGCAGTGGTGGCCTGTGCCCGCAGCTTCCAAGGACTGTGTGATCGCGCAACTGAGGGTCAAATTCCTCCAGAGGAAATAGTGTTGCTTCCTCCCTCCCTGTTTTTTCTGTCGCTTGTGACCACAACCAAGGATATGCCACCAAATATGGAAAATTAAACAATGGCCCACAGACTGGAAATGCTCAATCTACATTCCAGTTCCAAAAAAGGAGATGTCAAAGACTGTAGTGACTATTGGACCATTGCACTAGTTTCTTATGCAAGCAAAGTGCTGTTTAAATTTTTACAACAAAGACTGTTACCATGTATGGAACAAGAAATGCCAGATGTTCAAGCTGGATTCAGAAAAAGAAAGGGGCAGTAGATATCATATTGCAAATTTATGCTGAAAATTTCAGAAGAATATCAGTTTGTGTTTCATAGATTATAGCAAAATGTTTGACTGTGTGAATCATGAAAAGCCATGGTTGGTTTTAAAAGAAATGAGTGTGCCACAACATCTGATTGTTTTGATATGCAATCTGTAGTCTAGACAAGATATTACTGTTAGGACAGAATATAGAGAAACAGAATGGTTTCCAATTGGCAAAAGTGTCAGACAAAGATATATTTTATCTACCTATCTGTTCAGTCTATATGCAGAATCTATAAGGAAAGCAGGATTAGATTTCAATGAAGGTGGAGTGGAAATTGGTGGAAGAAACATTAACCCTTTGAGATATGCATATGCCACCACATTACTGGTAGGAAATAGTGAAGACTTGAAACAAACTGACTTCCGGTCTTCGGCGCTTCAACGATGGCTGCGTCTCTTGGCTCCTCTGAGAGACGTGTGCCATGAATCGGGGATTAGGAGGGAGTGTGATTGTGCACGCTCCCCCATGGAGCCCATAGGCAAATAGGCTCCTAGCCAGGGGGCTTTGGAGAGCCCTACCTCTGGCCGACAGCTGGTACAGGGAGGCTACTCTCTACCCTGAAGGTCCTGCCCTGATTCCCAATATTGGATTAGAAGCAACGACCGGGACAGCGTTTGGAGGTTTTGCGATTTGCTCTGCCTGGTGTGATCCCAGGGGCCGTTTTAGGACCTGATGGATCGATTCAAGGACTGATGAGTGAGCTTTTGTTGAAACGAGACACCAAAGCCTAGAAGTGAAGTCCCTCTATTATAAGCGGAGGGGGGGAGGGGATGCCCTATCTCCCGACGTTTTAAGCGAATGCGAAAGCATGATTGGAGGGACTGATCAAATTGCGGCGATGGACTGTAGCGGAGAGTTTTTCTGAAAGAAAGCTGAGCATTTAAACTGACCTTAGAGACTTTGGCATTCTTTCTCAGCGAATGTAAACATCCCCAAAAGATGGCAATGAGAGGCGAAGAGGGAGGCGAGACCAATGCTTTCTTCAGGGAAGGAGAACAGTGGAAAGTTAGGTCATATGACCTAACCATAGACTCTGTCTTTAAAGTGAATCATGGGCCCTCTGGTGGCTAAAATGGAGCAGTGACCTGGATCTGTACTAAAAGTGGCTATATTTTTAAAGGGACAGTATTTGGTGCGTACTTTGATCATAGAGACTTATGAATGGTTGGAGACTCTAAAGTTTAGTTCAGTTGTGGTTGGACTGGCAAACAGATCGAAAAGCAGGGTTTTTTTTAGTAAAGGGCTCGCTACCCTAACTTCATAAGATCAATTTGCTAAGAGAAAGGTTGGATTCTTCAATGAATGTGTATTTAATGCAACAAAAGGAAGGTCTCTTTTGATTTAAGACGTCTAAGGAAGCGAAGGTGTCCCTGGAAAAAGGAACTTGGTCTATATCATGAATGGACAGATCTGGACTTATAAAAGGTAAAAGCTAATTGGAGGAAGAAGAAGAAAAAGAAGATACAGCTAAGACGGAAGAAGATAAATTGTTGAAGTGTTCTTACTGAGGGAACATTGGTTTTAAAGATTTTGCCTATGGGGGGGAGCAAAGCGTAAAAGGAGATGTCAATTTTTCTTAAGGGCTGGGTCTATGTGTGTTCTAGTTTTGGAATTTATCTCTGCCTAGTCTGATAAGCTGGTTTTGTCAACAGAAGTGATGATTGGCGGGCACTCTTCATGTTTGAAGGTATATGAATAAGTGTAATGACTATGTTTTAAGCATTGTAAAACCTACGCACTTGGGTTTTTAGTTAGGTTCTCTTTACTTTCTCCGTTAGATGTAGACTTTTACCTTCCCAATTTCTGTTGTAGTTTTATAGAAAAGCAAATAAAAAGATCCCCTTTGGTGGGCCAAAAAAAAAGAAAGACTTGAAACAACTATGATGAAAGTTAAAGAGCTGAAGACACATCAACTGAATCCCACCAGGTGCCGTTAGGTAGTCCCGCCCCTAATACGATATATATATGTGCCCATAGATAGGGATAATACAAACTATGTAAGCCGCTCAGAGACCCATGTGAGGGGTTCGAGCGGGGTAGAAGTTGAAGGTAAATAAATAAATAAATAAAGCAGAAAGTTTCAAAGCAGGATTACAGCTGAACATTAGATCAAAATGGTTAGCTGCATTAGTCTGTCTGTAGCAGTGGAAAAGTGACTCAAGAAAGCTCATACCCTGCCACATATTTTTATTAGTCTTTAAGGTGGCACTGGACTCTTGCTCTTTTCTACAGCTGAAATTAAGAAGACGAAAGTAATGTCTCCTAGGGAATTACACAACTTTAAGACCGATGATAAAGTAATTTAAATTGTTAAAGATTTTCTGTTCCTTCACTCAAGTATCAAGCAAAAGGAAGACCACAGTCAAAAAATCAGAAGGAGTTTGAGACCGGGAAGGACAACTATGAAATAATGAGAAAAGATCCTTAAGTGTAAGGATATGTCACTGGTGACCAAGATTCCTATGATAGTATTCTCCATTACTACGTATAGGTGTGAAAGTTGGGCAATGAAGAATGCTGACAGGAAGGAAGTTAATTTATTTGAAATGTGGTGTTGGAGGAGAGTTTTATGGATATCATGGACCACCAAAAAGACAAATAAGTGTTTCTAGATCAAATCAAGCCTGAACTCTCCCTAATAGCAAAAATGACTGAACTGAGGCTATCATACTTTGATCACGTTGTGAGAAGACGAGACTCACTGGAAATGAAAATCATGCTAGGAAAAGTGGAAGGTTTCCTGTACGTACACTGTAATGGATAAATAAGGTGTTTTTTTAAAAAAAAATAACCCAAAGAGGATAAGCAAGTGGTAACTTTTAAAAGGTGACGACTGAAATATGCTATGAACCCCAAAAGCAGGGAAACAAAAAAAAGTTTACAGAAAGTAATACAATTACCTAATGCATAAAATATGAAAATGCCTGGTTAGTTAGAAGCAGATACATGAAGCAATATAAGAAGAATCTCTACTTATATATATTTGTCAGTTGAGGTGGCAAGATTCGATGTGCGGCAAAATCAGTTGACTGCCTCATCTGCCACTCCGAATGCCTGTCAATCCCCTAACTGTGTGGCCTGAGTCCTGCCCACACAGCTGGTAACCCGTGTTTCGTCAAAGGGGGCGCATGCCTCCTTGATGCCAGGGAACTGGAGCAGGTCGGCACCGCACGGGAGGCACTCAGCCAGCTCCGGAACCAGCTGCACCACATGGCCCGTCTCGCCGAGGTCAACCAGCGGCATCAGGCACTCGGCCTCCACGCCGTGCAGCCACACCCGCTCCACTTGAGCCTCTCGCAGAGCCCTGCTGGACATGGCACAAAAGTCGTACAAGGCTGCTGCGAGTATGCCCCAGTGGGCCCCAAACTCCTGCCCACTGCCAGCCACCAGCGTCATGTCCTGTATGCACCATTCCACCCGCAAGGCATCCAAGCCTGCTTGGAGGCAGCGGAGGTGGTGGCGGGAACTCCTCATGCTTGCTGGGGGGCAGCCTCTTCCTGGAGCCCGTTGTCTTGCTTACTGGTGGATGGGGCTATTTTTCCAGCCCTCCCAGGTTTTGCTTGCCCCGCCCCTCCCACTGAGGCCTCCCGCCTTGCTATGGGGCTGGCTTCCATGGCCGCTGCCATCCTTCCCACCTACTTGCTCTCTGGCCCTGCCTCCCTGCCTCCTGCCACCACCTTCAATCCGAGCCCCCACCACTCCAGCCGCAGTCTGGTTCACCTGCATCCCCAACTGCCACCTGAACACTGCTGGGCTCCGCCCTGCCTGCCCAGGTCGGGGGCTCCATTCTTGCCGGTCGCGGATCTCTCCAGGTGGCTTGCTGCTGCCATCGAGGTTCACCGTGCCCCCTTCTCCACTCTCCCAGCTCCCTGTGAGTGCTGGTGTGCGGTGGCGGCAGTGGGACCTTGATCGGGGGGGGGGGCAGAGCCTCTTTGCCTTCTGTCTTTCCTTCCCTCCTTCTCTCTCTCTCCCCTTCCTTCCTTCTCTTTCTCTCTTTCCTTCTGTCTCTCCCCTTTCTTTCTTTTCTCTCTCTCTTCTTCTTTCCTTCTTTCATTTTCTCTCCTTTCCTTCTCTCTCTCTCCCCTTCTCTCTTTGCCCCTTTCCTTCTTCCCTTTTCTCCTTCTTTCCTTCTTTATTTCTTTCCAGATCTGTGTGTGTCCCCCCCATAGCTAACAATCCAAAACAGTCCAGTGGCACCTTTCAGACCAAGGTTTTTGCAGGTTCAAGCTCTCCCTTCTCTCTGAGGGCAGATCTGCGCCCCCCCCCCCACCGCTAGCAAGCCAAAAACAGCCCTGGTAGTGGAGCACAGGAAAATGAAAGACAGAAAGTGGGACCTGACCTATGAGACTCATTTCAATACCAATTCCTTTCCTGACCTATCAGGCTTCACACCTATTCTCCACTGCCCCTTTCTCCAATGAGAATCTGAAGCTGTTTTAACAATGTTGGATCACAGGATTACCTTGCTCTGCACCATCTAATCCTACTGGTAGCAGATTCCCCACTACAGTTTAAACATGCTTTATCAATATGTCTCATTCTCAACAAGGCTGCATCCATGTATACTTAAATCCAGACACTGGAGTTGTGAACATACAAGACAGTTCTTTCCAAAGAGCAGGCATGTAGGACAATTACAACATGAATCATTATGGATTATCACAGTTTGGGATGCCCTCCGATGTGTTACAGCTCCCTGCAAATGGAAACCTTAGCCCACCAACCACTTAACCTATCTCAAGGTGGTTGTGAGGATAAACTGCAGAAGAGGAGAACAAGGTTAGTGGCCTTGAGACAACAGAGTCAATACTGTCTTTGCTTTGAGATCATGCAACCTTTCTGTGGATTAGCCTTCTACTTCCACACAGTTTCTTTTAGAAGAGGTGTTCAAAGCTGGAATCCATCCCTGTGGTCTGAGTGGTACAGTCTATTCTACCGCCACATTCTTTACTATAGTTTCTTCTTTACAAAAACTATCCTGTCATTGCAGTCCCAAAGCACTGATTGTGTTCTTAGGCCATGTCTTTCCACTTGTGGGCCCGTCACTCCACTCTCAGAACACTCATGCATCCCTATACATGTTTGGTGTAGTGGTTCAATTTGCTGCAGTGGTCAACAGCGCAGACTCTAATCTGGGAGAACCAGCTTTCATTCCCACTCCTCCACATGCAGCCAGCTGGGTGACCTTGGGTCAGTCACAAGTTCTCACAGAGCTGCTCTCTCAGGGGCAGTTCTCAAGACAGCTTTCTCAGCCTCAAACTATTATGATGCCATAATATCACCTGAGGAGGCATGAAACAGGGGGGAAATGGTTGCAAACAGTGCCAAGCATCCATGAAAAAGGCAGATGTAAGGAGTTTGATGGAGGACAGAGAATTGGAAATAATTAAAATAACCCCTACTTTCAAACTTAAAGAAAACCTGGGCAACTTTCTGCTCAGTCTCTTTTATATATTAGTCTTGTTTTACAGGAAGCAAAAGAAACAGATTTCAGTGTATGAATACTGGGTCTGAGTTCACCTACATGTTGGTTAGTACTGTCATCTCTGATCCATATTTATTCTAGCACAAATGCCTGTAATATCAAAATCACCAGTGAATTGACTTTGATGTAGCACTTTGCTTGACAATTTACTTAGTAGGTTCTAAAGCATATGAGTGTGTGTTCTGACCTTTGAGTCACAGATAGAAAGGTAACACTGAGTTATCCAGCAGTTAGTGTAAAATAAAATACTCAGCAATTACAGCAAATATGAAGCCTGCTTACTTAGCTTTAGTTCCTTGTAAAACAACCACTCCAAATCTCCTGAATAATATATTTTTAAAATATTATTGCATTTATATCCTGCCCTCCCCGCAAGCAGGCTCAGGGTGGCTAACAATGTTTGGCATAGTGCGCCAAAATCATAAACAGTTAAAAACAATTGAACAATTAAACAGTTAAAACAGTTAAATAATTAAACAATTTAAAATGCTCACAGTATGAAATCCCAATGGGGTGCCATGTAAAGGCGCACCTAAGGATCTCAGTCTCTGGATTCCACAAGATGGTAAATACGATGTCAGTTAGGCTGGCCTTATCCCACAGATGTTAATTGTGGGCCTTGATGGTAGTGGTAATAACTTCTACATAACACAAGTATGTAGTGGTGTTTTTTTTTGGGGGGGGGAACTATCTATTTGATTTGATTTATTTTATTTGATTTGATTTATATCCTGTCCTCCTCCATGAGCAGGCTCAGGGCAGTCCCAGTAGTCATATTACAACACTGTCACAAGAAGCAACATCATAATGACAATGTTAGAACAGGAGGGTTATTTGGCTTTTTTCTTCTTCAAATCAGAACACTTCTTCACTGTTGAAAAGAAATACCTCCTGAATGAGGGAAATATTTAAAACTATCTAGCAATCTGACATTCAGGCATGTCTATATACCTTGGGATGGGCATAGATAGATCTCTCAGTATCTGTCAGTCTGTGACATACTGATGCTGGTGAGACATCTTTTCATTAATTAGGCTTCTACTCATGCAAAGCAGTGGCACATAGTGTGTCAAAGATCTGTAGCCTATGTGCATGCTATGCTGGCATGCTAACTAAGAACATGTAGCTGCTTTGCCTGGAGAGCAGACCAGGATATACAGGAGTCGAGTTTCACAAGTGAGTTATTTGGGCTCACCAGCATCTCATTTAAATTGGGGATTTGCAGATTTCATCAGCTGCATCCCAATTAGCATATGTTCCTTCTTTAATAGAGGGGTTTCACTGAGATGAATATTCATCAAATGTTGTGGATCTTTGAGGAGTACAACCAATGGTTGACCAATAGTGATGTGCATTAAGCATAAACTAAGACAAAAAGTACCCAAAAATACCTTACTGGTATTTTCTGGGTATTATTTAAGTTGAATACAGATCAGAGAATCTGATCAGCTACCTGTATAGCTAAGCCCAAATAAAGCCATTTTCTTTTTGCGTTTATTTGGCATATTCAGCTATACTGAATGGCTGGTGGGCTCTTATTGAAGCTTGCTTTAAACCGAGCTGCAAGAAAATCCAGCCCCAGCCGAGGCAGCGTGGAGCTCTCAGCTCCCGCTGCCCTCCAGCTGATCCTGTCTTACCTCCCCACCATACACAGATCCTGGGGTCAGCTTCTCCTGTGGTGTGGTTTAAACCATGCCACAGGAGAATCCCTCCCAGCCAGGTCTGTGTGCTGTGGGGAGAGACCTCCACACTGCACGCAGATCCCAGGCCAGCCTCCCAGGTTTAAACCATGCTGCAAGAGAAGCCAAGCCAGCCCCAGGGTCAGACTGGCTTTTTTTAATTGGTATTTTTCTTCTCAGGTCTATTGGACACTCAAAAATTGGGATTTCCGAAAAATCCCAGATCCAAATACCATACTGGTATTGGGATGCAGGAATTTTCGGAAATACCATTTTCCCCCCAGGTCCAATTGACCCGAACCAACTCCCCCTTTTTTTGCATACCCTATTGACCATGTTAAAATTGGGGGGAGGGGAATCAAGCCCCATGGGTGCACATTTCTGTGACCCTGAGAACCTGGTATACATCTTTACAGCCAAAATCTGTGGAAGAACTGCCCCACGACCATTAGGGAAGATTTGTAGAGAGCAAAATACAGTGTAAGAAAACATAGCTCAGAATGACTTGGCCTGTGATTACAGTGAGGCTTAAAGCCTTTTGAGGTCAGGGAGCCTCTGAGTTTCTAAGTCGACTGAGCCAGTCTACGATCCACAAGTGTAATGTGCTGCTCAATTCTAATATTTGAATTTCTAGACTAATAAATTCTCCATGTAAATAGTTACCTGCCAAGTTTCCTAGTTAATAGTGTTCCCCACTGCCTTGTAGATTAATGCAGTTTTCAGATTAATGAGCCTTGATATCACACAATTCTTTGCAATTAGATTTCAGCACAATCAATAAACCAGCTGATCTGGCTTTACAAATACAATATCAGAGAATGTTTGCTACTTGGCTTTATTATGAAGCATGCAGACAGTAAACCTTGATTTAAAAACAATTAGGGTGCTATTTTGGTTTTCAAACTGAGATTCTGACTTTCCTTGAGATATGCTGTCCTTTGTTAATTTACATTTCAGCAAGCTTAGAAACATTAACCCCCCAAATAGAACTTTTTAAACTTAAACTTTCTGGAGCATCCCCCCCCCCATCCTTTGAATCTGTCCTTTGAATCTGAACTATTTTAATTATGTATAAAATAATTTATCACTTTAGTGAGATATTGTAGATCCAAATTATGTGTTAAAAGTTGAAGAGTGGGGATCCCCACTTTGTTGGTCTTAAAGGTGATCTAATGTTCAGTTTCTAAACTCAGCTGGTGGCTTCCACTGACCTCATTTATCATCACCTGCACATATAGCACTGAGGTGGCAAGCCCCATCTCCCCCTTCTCTAATGTGCTGTTAAGGCCACTACCAGGTTCGGAAAGATGTTGATCAGCCCCTAAGACAGTCCTTCCCAAGCCCCATAATGTTGTAATGCCAGTGATGGTCTGTTCAGGACATGCCCTCAGTCACACCCAATGGCTCAGGGTGCTCACCAATCATCACTATCTATCATGAGCAATCCACCCTACCCCTGCCAAACAAGGGGGTTAACCTAGTTTAACACTCCTTGACCCACCTGCTAAGCATAACATCCTGCAGGTCTTGATGTAGATCAGCTAAACAGAAGAAAAAGATGAGTAGGTTTTTATACCCTGCATTTCTCTATCCTAAGGAGTCTCAAAGCAGCTTTCAATCTTCTTCCCTTCCTCTCCCCACAAGAGGTGGGGATAAGAGAGTTCTGACAGAACTCTAAGTGGCCCAAGTTCACCCAGGAGGCTTCATGTGGAGGAGTGGGGAATCAAACCCGGTTCTCCAGGTTAGTCTGCTGCTTTCAACCACTATACCATGCTGGCTCTCAATAGGTGTTGTATCCTTCAGGTGATACATGGACATCATCATCCCTGTACTGGTGAGGCATATGGTATCTAATTGCCTAGTGAGGGCTATATGCTTCCCAATCAGCCAGAATTTTCTTGCAAATGGCCTTGTTGACCATACGCCATACTCTCTCAGTTTTGGTGGGCTTAACTGCCCCCTCCAAACCCTTCTCTACAGCAGCTCCATCCATACCATTACAACACCAGGGCACCATTCATTAACCTTCTTCCCTAATTATCCTGTGGGTCAGCATAAATCCTTGGTTTTGCACCAGATTGGTTTCATAAAGATGCAATACTAGTACTTCAGGGTGACTGTCTTCTCTCATAATCTGGTGGAGAGAAGGCAGGAGCTGATTCCACAACATACCCCACCTGCCACACCATTAGCACCATGGCAGAAAAGGCCCTGCCCCCCTCATGGTCCTGCTACCCATTATGATGCTGAAGAATTCCAGCCCACTTCCCCAGCCTCCATGTTTAGTGTGCGATTCTCTTCAGAAGTAAACTTACTAGCTCCATGCTCTGGATCTGAAGCCACTGTATTCTGAGTTGGTCTCCAGCACCTCCACTCTCAGCCGTAGAATGTCAGTGGCTGACATCATCTCTCCCTGGCACCTCAGGGCACAGACCCAGTTTCAATGCTGCCATCCTGTTTGCTAGAGAAGAATTAGATTGGTTAGAGGCACACCTAGCCACTTTCACTGGGC
Organism: Gekko japonicus; assembly: GCF_001447785.1. NCBI lineage: Eukaryota > Metazoa > Chordata > Lepidosauria > Squamata > Gekkonidae > Gekko > Gekko japonicus. The sequence goes on along the minus strand of NW_015171536.1, from coordinate 507,010 downwards.
ATGGAACTACTCCCACTGCTTGGCCAACAGAAACACATGATTGGTGTGTGGCCCTTTCCAAAGCCTCAGTCCTGGCCACAAGATCTGGGACACTGGTTTTTCTTTTTCATCTGAAGATAGCTGGGCAGGTGACTTCCTGAGGGTGGTACTGAATGTTTTGCCAAGCCGCCCTTCTTCTGCTGGCCTTTCTCTGGCACCATCCCTAAAATAAATCACAACAAATTGTCTTGTCTTTCCCTTCCCTGAGGGTTTTTTTTAATAGTGCTCTGACTTGCTTTTTGACCAGCACGACCCCCCCCCCCCCGGGAATACCTGAATGTAGATATCTAACCAATCTACCTAATTAACCTTCAGTGTCTATCTATCTATCTATCTATCTATCTATCTATCTATCTATCTATCTATCTATCTATCTATCTATCTATCATCTTATTTATTTAACCCAATTGGGGCAGGGGAATTAGGAATTTAGGCAGAGACTGAGGAACAAAATGACCACCACAGAGGCTCCAATAGTTACAAGGAGAAATCTTAGTCAGCAGGCTCCACTAACAACATGGTCACCAGACACCAATACTGACAAGATGGCCGCTCCCAAGTCCTGGCACCCTCAGGGGGCAGCCAAAGAAGCCACTGAGCTCCTTGCATGCAACAATACTCTTTTTTTGTAAGTCTTCCTTTTTTTTCCTCCCCCCCCCCCCAGTCCTGAAACCCAGAGTAGGAACAAACCGGTACTTCAGCTTCAGTCAAGTTAAACATCGCTATGAGCCCCAAAGTGGCAGTCACTGCCCCAACGCACCTTGTGAAGCAAAAGGGTTCATAAAGGGTTAATTTATGTAACAACTTGTTAGCCTCTTCCCAGGTGCAACTGGCTCATTCTGTAGCCGGCTTGTTTTATTAATTTCAAGGTCAGACAGAGGCGCCCATTTGCTTTACCAAAGAACAGTCTCTGATTGTAAAGCCTCACACCTGGTAGAGGGAGAAGAGTATATCTGGGTGCTCGAGTTGTTGGAAAGCCAGCCTGAGAGATCACTTGAGCTTACGGCTGGGCTGGTCAGTGTGCGCAGAGACTCCCACGCAACGCTACCCTGTCGGCTTCGGTTTATGATTGTGCCTCCTGAGAACTGGACTGAGAAGTCAGGTAGTTCAAGTTAGTTTTATTGTTTTCCTCTGTACTCCTTGAAGTGATTTGCTGTTTGATTTTTGTAGTAAACTCTTTGAATTCCTTTAGCTTGGAATAAAATCCTTGGTTTTAAACCCATAATTGTCAGCCTGTATGTGCACAAAACCCTGTTTACTCACGAGGGTGTCTTTGCTATTGTGACACACCTCTTCTTCTCTATTCCTCTGAAGCCTGCTGCTCCACCCTTTAATCGCTTCAGCCCCTGCACAGGATAGATCCATGCCTGATGAAGCACAGCCAAAAGCAGAGTCTCCTAACCAGACCAATTATTCACCACACACATATATACTGTGAATCCACCAGTTTCACCATCAATAGCTATGTGAAGGGGGCTAAATAGGACAGAAGGTGGGATGGGGTGGAGTGAATTCTGTAGAGTTAACTTATATCCCTTCTTACAGCTTCAAACACTCTTCAACCAAACAACACACTTTAGACACAGCCTGGTACACAAAAACATTCACTCCACACACTCTTCACTGCTATGAATTCTTTTAGGCCTGTTGTACAGTGCTGTAGAATAAGAGAATAATGGGGTAGCCGAGGTAGTTAGAACAGGCTGTACTCTTTCAGACTGCAAGAAAGGAATTAACATTTTTAGCATTTCTATACATTAATAATTCCCTGTAAGAGAAGAACTTACACAGCATGTGAAGGGCAGGTTAACATTTCAACAACAACAAAAATTGGAGTCATTATATGGGGAAGCTTTAAAATATGATGCTCCCACCTGCAGACTGACGTGGTACAGCCTCTCCATCTACTTCATTCTGCTTCATAAGTAGACCAGGCCTTAGATAGGGTTGCCAGGTCCTTCCTAGTCCCCAGTGGGGGACTTTGGGGTGCATTTCTGGAGGGGGCAGGGATGTCCCCAACATGATGTCATTCAGAAGTGACATCATCACATTGGGCACAGACACTCCGCACGCTTGCACTCCAAGTGGCAAATTTGCGGCCAATGGCCTCCCTTCTCCCTCCCCTCCTGCAAGATTTAAAGGGCCCTCCAACTGATCAGTGGGCTACATGCTCCTGCCAATCTACCGGAGGACCATTTAAAACTTGTAGAAGGGAAGGAAGAGGGGTGGCTGCTGGTGGTCGCTGTAGGGGGTGGGGATTGGGGGCAGGGCTTCCCCTGCTGGCCAGCAAGTTGCTGGCAGGCTTCTGCCTGCAAAATCAGGGGATCCCCCCCCACCACCTGGGGACTGGCATCCCTAGCATTAGAAGAAGCTTAAATGGCCACCATGTAAATATTCTCTGATAATGCTAAGGCTTCTGACAGAAAATAGTGGGGAGTGATTACATAAGGACAATTTCCTTGATTCTCTTCTGTAGGCATATTCTTGAATGCAGACTAGTGTTTCTCTGTACCCAAGGATTTATGCCTGCCAAATGTGATTTTCTCACCTACCCCTGTATGGCAGATCAGAATGCCCCCCATAAACCTCCTGGGGGTAGATATCCTTGTGCCTACAGAAATGACAATCTGTATCCAAGCCTCAGAGTTGAACTGGATATACACTGCTTGAAAACCTGAACAAGAGGGACAGGTGTTACAATTATACCACATTGGTTCAAGTGATACAGGTGCAATAAAACACATTTCCTACAGCACTAAAATAGCAGTTGATGAACTTATGCTTTCAGCTATAGATAAAAGAAGCATATTTCTAAAGTCTCTATTAGCCTATAGCATCACTGAAATGAACTATGCTTGTGGCCTAATCTCAAAGTGATTTCAGTAACAGTATATAGGCTTTTCTGACCCTGCACCTATTTTAAGCTCCAAATAATTAGCCATTAAAGACTACTTTAGAAGACTTACCCTGCTAATGAAAGAAATGAAGTGGCTTTGCATTGAAATGGCAAGATAATGTTGAACTGAAATAGTGGAATAAAAATGATGTCAATGATAACATATGATTTGCAGAACAGCAGCAACAGATAATGGCAACAAATATTTACTCTTTGCAAAAGAAGCAAGTGCTTGTTATAACAACTGCAACATGGCTTGTTTATTGAAGAAGATGGAATCTATGATTTTGAATGCAAAGTTGCTAATTTTAACTTTGTTCTCTTACAAATGGCAATCTGGTTCTATGTGTTTGGAAATACAGGCTATTTTGCTTCTTTGAAAACACACCAAGTGTTTCCATAATCAATCTGTTACAATCTCGAAGAATCAACAATTCAGCACATGAACTTGTCACAATCTTGCGGTCACGGCAACTATAATACATCATTTGAGTGATGCCTATGATGTTTGTGGGCTGGAAGGAAATAGGTTTTTGTATTGAAGGATGTGTTCAAATACAGAATGATATACTTTTCACCTTGGAGAACAAAGGAAGGGCAGAATGTTTTTTTATATATTTTTGCTTATGGAAACTTTATTTAAGCTTTGCATTTCAATCCCAGAAGCCATTTGCTTTAGCCCAAGAATTTAGTGCTTATTTCTTTCCAATCAATACAAAATCAAGTGGCATAATTGTAAAACATTAGAAAATCAACAAGCCAGACAGTATTGTGCTAAGTAATGGGCTTTAGTAGAAGCTGCTACAAATTTCCTGCCCTTAAAAGAGAGAGAGGAAGATTCTAACCTTGTTAATTCAATAGAATGTCTTACATGCCGTTGTGGCCCATTGTGTTAAAAGGCATCTAACAGTATTTGGTTCTAAACCTAATTTTTTCCAACTTAATATTAGCTCATTCAGACCATCAGTGCAGTGGATAAAGACAGTCCAATGGAACACCATCAGTTCTCCTTCAGTTTGGCTGAAGACACCTCAAACCGCTCCAGTTTTGCTGTCAAGGATAATCAAAGTAGGTGTCCCTTGAGTCAGTTTTGAAATATTCTTGTAAAGGATAGTTAACCTAACCACGTTAATCATTAGTCTGTTTCATCCTTCACAGAACTATCTATACCAAGTAGAAAGCAGATTTGAGAGCCATTGAAGTTCAGTAATTAAAGCACTGGTTTTAGATCTGGGAACTCCACATTTAAACCTTTGTTTTTAGGACATCAGCATCTCACTGCTCCATAGAATTATTGTAAAGCTACTCTGCTATTTCTGAACTTTTTGTAGAAGTAGCAGGATAGCAAGGTAATGCATCCACCCTGCAAGTATGCCATAAACCCTCTAGTATGTAAAATCTGGGCATCAGTGAACCTAGACAACTAGGAATACTCATCTTGATTGCATGTGAAGAGTTGCTCCAAAACTGCAATAAATGGGAAAGCCTGAGCTCACGCAAGTTCCATATGTGAAACCAATGACAGCAGAGCTTTGGATTAGTTCCCTCTTTTTAAAATTTGCTTTTATTGAATTTTCTAGAAAATATTACCCAACATATTACACAATGAGGGCACCTTTCACTGCTATCTTACCCAGAGGAGGAAGGAAAAGGGGAGTCAGCACTTAAAAGGAATGCACTGCCAAAGTCTCAGCCTACTGTGGCAAAGCAGCCCCTTTCACACAGATAAACTGTAGCTAGGAGACAAAGATTGCTCAAGTTTGCAGAGGCAATCCGTATAAAGAAATAGTCTGGGCAATCAACCAACAGATATATTGCATCAAAGAGAAACATTGCATCAAAGGTGTCTTGGAAGACCCCAGGGGGAACACAGAGGAGGAAAACAGATTAGACGATTTGTGTGAGAAAGGTACACAAAAGCCCACTGCACTTTGAAAAGTCTGTTCGAAAGTAGTCAGAGACAAAACTATATTCCCACTTGGCTTTAGCCATTTGTTAGGCATACAAATATAGAACTCATGAATCAAAACACACACACACAAACCTATACTCCAGGAATTTATCCAGTTAGTGGAATAGGCCTATCAGTGACAGATAAATGGATCCCCCATGAGCAGAAAATAATACAGGGCTCAAAGGGTTGGAAAAGGCTACTGCCACTATATCCTACTTGTAGACTTGCCAGAAACACCAGTCCAGATGCTGTAGGCAATAGGAAGTTGGAGTACATGGACTATTGGACTAATCCAGCATTGATCCTTTGTTTTTCTATAAAGCATTGATAGCAGATCCTTATTTGAACAGCTTTTTCATAGATCTGCAGACAGTATGCTGAAGTTCAAAAAAATACTCAGAACAATCTCAGAATCCTATTTTATCTTTTAAAAATTGCTTTCTAAGTATGGCATATTGTAGGAGTGATAACTTTCCCAATATCTCTTAACCTACCAAATGCTAGTAATATTTTTAAAAAATGGGAGAGAGCAAGCAGGTTTTTAAATGAAACGAACATTTAATATTAATATAGAAATCTGTACATGGCATTTAGTTCCGCTAAAACAAAGTTATAGACAAAGGCATAGTTAACAATTATTTAACTTTGTTTCCTGTTCCCGATTACACTGTTTTCATCGATATACTGATGACATCATATGAATGACTTTTCTGTGTTGCAATGCTATGCAGCATTGGTATTGATCCTAGAGGCTGAGAAAGAATCGTATGGGGGGGACACCAATCGAAACTAATCTGAAGGGAAAACCTAAGTTCAACAACTGATGAAATTGTAGGAAAGAAGACCACTTAAAGGCAGCCTTTTGAGAGTTAGAAGAAGAGCTATTTCAAATTCAGCTAAAGTATACATTGCTCATATTGGCTTTGCTAATTATTTGAATGTTCTGGCTAGGTGAATAAATCAATACAGCTAACTTTTGGAAAGTTCACTGTATTCTGAATAAGAAATTACTCCTTTAGACTTCAGGCTCAAATGGTCTGGCTTGTATGCAAGCCACTATCTTGTACCCTGCATTCCTATGCTTTTCCAATCATAGTCTAGAGACAGTACTGACCTATCTTACAGTGGGTTTGTAAGGACTTCTGTGTGATGTATGCTTATTTCATTACTACCATCTACTGTAGCTGAAAGCTTTAAGCCAATTCAGCAAATCTATAATATGGCCTTAATATTATGTAACTGTCATCCCAGCAACTGTACCCCATAAACATACAGTTTGTGCACACAGAACATCTAACTAGCCAAATCATGTCCATTGACATTCATATCCAAACTGTAGTCTGTTACCCCTAATAGATCTAACCCAAGTCGTTAAGAATTATAAATATATCAACCTAATTTTACACATGGTTAAATGTATTGGCTGTGGTGCAGCATATAATTGTATGGTTGGTAGCAGCTAGGTAGCTGGAACCTACCCAAGCATATAAAGCATGTAATAGTCACTAGTCTCTATATATTTATAGAGAATAAATGAGAATTAATTCTAACTGAATATGAATTGGTTGTCTATTTTCTTGAATTCCCAAAGACTTTTAAGTTATGTATGCATCTTGTTTTTTTTAGATAATACAGCTGGAATTCTTACCAAAAGAAATGGCTTCTATCGTCAAAAGGAGTCTGTTTTTGCCTTGCCAATCCTAATTGCAGACAATGGAATTCCACCCCTTGCCAGCACAAGCACCTTAACAGTTCTTGTGTGTGACTGTGACACTGAAGTCAATCCTAAATACTGTAGATATGGAGCCCTGGGCATCAGTGTGGAAGCATTTGTTGCTGTGGTGGCCTGCACATTAATTATATTAGGTAAGGAAAAGAGTTAGGTGCCTTCATTCTGCTTAAATATATATGTTTGCTTAATTGGTAGAAGTCAACCAGTTTGACTCTCTCTCTCTCTCTCTCTCTCTCTCTCTCTCTCTCTCTCTCTCTCTCACACACACACACACACACACACACACACACACACAGTATAACTGAGAGTATGGTGGTGTGACAACAAAAGATGGAATAGATGAGAGTTATACTTCACCAAACACATTGAGTTGGATGCAGCACAATATTTCTGCTTGTGCTAGATCTCTTGTACAAAAAGAAAACGATCATGGTAACAGCTTGTGCTAAGTCATGTATCCCCACTTGTGTTTCCACTTGTCCAAGATCTTGTGCAACCAATTCCTTAGCACTATAATATAAAAAGGAGGAAAACTCTAGGTGTTGCACAAGATCTTGCATACGCAGAACTCCACTAAGTCCAGAAAGCAGTTTCTGCTTGAGTGTCACTGGTTTCAAGCCATTAAAATAAAGTCAAGCTTAATTTTTGCTACCAGTGCATCAGGGGCTCACATTGGACTTGGTTGGCAGTTGTGTACATCTTGGAGGCAAGAACAGAAACAAGCCATGTCCAACACCTCCCCCTTGCTAGAGCCAATGACACTGCTTTTGATATGAAATGGTTTGCCTAATTCCAAAGGAATTCCAGAGGAAAGTTTTTAGATATATACTTTACTTTACTATTCGATTTATATACCGCCCTTGACCCCTAGGGGGTCTCAGAGTGGTTTACAGATATACTACGTATGTAGTTGTTATCCTAACCTAGGGCCAGAAATTCGAAGGGGGCTTAAAATATCTTCTCTTTGTACATGGTCCATTACCTCCCTCTGTGTCACATGCACAAAAAACATGTTCATACTACTTACACACCTCATTCATATATGACTATTAATTGGTTGAAATTAAATCAGAAGAGTTTTCAGCTAAACATTAGGAAGAACTTCCTGACAGAGCAGTTCTTCGGGAGGTGGTGGGCTCTCCTTCTTTGGAGGTTTTCAAACAGAGGCTAGATGGCCATCTAACAGCAACGCTGATTGTGTGAACTTAGGCAGTTCATGAGAGAGAGGGCAGGAAGGGTTGCGTCAGTGCTTCGTTCTCATGGCCCTTTCTTACATGTCCAGGGAAATGCTGATTGCCACTTTGGGGTCAGGAAGCAATTTTTCTCCAGGCTGGTTTGGCTAAGGACCCTAGAGTTTTTGTCATCTTCGGGGCGTGCAACAGTGGTCACTGTGTGTGTGGAGGGGGAAGTATTTGTGAATTTCCTGCATTGTGCAGGGGGTTGGACTAGATGACCTTGGAGATCCCTTCCAACTTTATGATTCTATGTTTCTATGCCAACCCATTCATACAGCTCACATGCTCCACTACTATTCCACAAATATTCATTCATACAATTCTCATCTGGTCCACCAGTTGTGTAGCATTATTTCACACATAAAGCACCAGTTCTCTTCAGTTATCAGTTATCAGTCTTCGTCCATTTCTGTACCCCTTCTACCAGCAAACTCATCTGTCCATGGGTCTTGCACAGCTGGAATTTTCAAAAATATTGCTGTCCCCAGAGATGGATTGTTTCAATCAAGAATTCTTATCCAATAGCAATATAAATGTCAGCTGTAGCCTGTGTTTACCTTAGATTTTTTGCCTTTGTTTGGATTTGCATGAGCGAGGAGGAAAATAGGCAGAAGAATGGATAATTTTGGGGGTTTGCAGCAGTCTATGTGTTCTGTGCTTTAATATCATATTTTTATTTGTTTCATTATAATTATAGCTGTGCCTGTCCAGATCATCCAAAGCTGGCTTTAACTTTGAAATTAGTTGTTACCAGCCCATCGCCCATGAAAATGCAAGACAACAACATGGGTTTAGCTGGTTTATTTAAATGGATTATCTAGCTCATGACTAAATAAGCTAACACATTTTACGGGGTAGGCTGTTCAAAGCAGCCTTAACATGGCAGCCATTATTTGAGCAAATCCACCCTGGCTCCAAACTCAGCCAGTGATTCTCAGCCTTGATTATCATCCTTTTCAACCGATGCCATTACCAAACAATCCTCTATCACACCCAGTTTGTCAGGAGGTTTGCTAATTTCCCCTACCTATCATGAGCAAGATGCCCCATTCCTTCCAAACTAGTTATAGCCAAACCTATTAAAGGCCAGGCCTATTTATACCCATCCCCAGAGAAATCATGAAGCAGCTGAAAAAAGGTTGCCCAAGAGCCAATAAGGAAAGTGTCCCCAAATTCCTTCTTCATACCGAAGCGACCAGTTAATCCCATGATATCCCACAGTGGGGCAGATGGATAGCAGCACATGGCAAATGCCTGTGTGGGAGGAGCAGAGGCCTGCTTTGTCAATCTCCCATTTTACCTTCTATTTGCTGGAGGGGCTCTAGAATCCACCAGTTATGTCCCACATTTCATCTGAGCCCTAGAGTGGCCCACTGCTTTGAATACATATATACAAAGATGTAACACATGTATGCACTGGATTAAAACAAGTTTACACATTAAAATTGATAATTACACTGCATTCTCCAAGTCTTGGTCTGAGACGAGGAATCAAAAAAATTTCAGCAGAACTTTGATGCATCATGTGCAAAATGTTCTGAGTTTAAAATTAGGCAAGATGGTTTTACCATTTCACGTTCTTACTGGCTTACAAATAGATCCTTTCACTTTTCATATTTTATAAATCTCATTGAAGCCAACATGATGTTACTTTTATGCCCTGTAATTATAGTTCATACGAAACATTGATCAGACCTCAAATCTGCAGTGACATCACTATTAATATGTTCTACGTTTCTTGGAGTTCTTAGACCCATACCAATGTTCTTTCACCCTTTTTTGTTTGCTTGCCAGTGTTTGTTCTGGCAATTCTGGCCTTCAGGCAGCAGAAGAAGAAATCTCTATTTCATGAGAAAGGAGAAGAGTTCAGAGAGAACATTGTTAAGTATGATGATGAAGGAGGTGGAGAACAAGACACTGAGGCTTTTGATATTCCAACACTGAGAAATCATTCAGTCTTGAGGGAACACAAGCCTCGAAGAAACATCACAACACAAATACAGAGCCTTTACAGGCAATCTCTGCAAGTCGGTCCTGAGAGCGCCGTATTCCGGGAATTCATTTCACAAAAGCTGGAAGAAGCCAACTCAGATCCAGATGTTCCCCCTTATGATTCCCTTCAGACTTATGCTTTTGAAGGCACTGGGTCACTGGCTGGATCTCTTAGCTCACTGGGATCAAGTTCACTCGATCTGTTTACAAATTATGATGACTTTGTTCAATTGGGCTTCAAGCAAGAAGAAAGCATTCATGGATCTGTAAATACTAAATGGAATTAGGAACCATCAATGGTCACAACACAACTGGTAGAAAAGTGGGAAAGTAGTTACAAAAAGAGTAGTGTTATATAAAGCAGGTGGGGAAAAGGAGCCTAAGGGAAGTAGATAGCAAGCACTTTGAAATGCAGCACATTTTTTTTATTCTATGAAATCATGTACATTTATATCTTAACCATAAACAATTCATCATACCAACAAATAAGAACTTAACAAGAATCCTAATACCAAACAAATATATACAAACCCACAGTATCATAAATGTATTAAACCAACTATACCTTTATTAAAAATAAAAAGCTTAGTAATAATAATAATAATAATTATTATTATTATTATTATTATTGTTGTTGTTGTTGTTGTTGTTGTTGTCACATCATACAATTTTATTGTTTAAACTGTATTTCTGGAATATGCTTAGCAGATATGTGCAGGATGTAACAGCTGGTACTGGAATATGTGGTAGCCCACTTCTACGAGAAGGAAAGAGGTTAGGATCAGGAAATAGTGTCACTGTGTAGCTACTGCTAAGGTAGCATTTTCTGTACTTCAGCAAGTATGGGACCCTCATATTATAGAAAGGTATCTAGCTACTGGTACTGGGCTGAAAAGAAGACTATATTAACAGCATTTTAAAAATCCACAAAGGGAAGTTGTAAATATTCTGTACAATTTAAGCCTCCAAACTAGTTACACAGCTGTTTCAATTGCAATTTAATAACGACAACTGTAAATTACAGATTTAATGTAAATATATTATATTTTATAACAGAAACATAATTTTGTATAACTTTACTATAAGCTATGGATCACTTTAGAAACATAGAAAACCTGGATGGAAATATTGGGGGAAATCAGAACAAAATGTAATTTGCCCATGAGACCAATTTTAGGAATGTCTTCTCAAAACATGACTACTATTTTATGTTCACTTTTATCCTACATTGCTTCAAATGTATTCAGATGTAGGTATGATTTGGACTTTGCCTATTGATTCAGACACCCAATATACATTCGGAAAACTGATATCACGTGAAAAAATATCTTTAAGTAAATTTAATTTATCAACGCTAAAATATAGTTTTCTGTAACAGCCAACATTTATTCACAATTAAATGTGGGTTTTTTATTAAACTACTGAGAAATGTGTTACAGTCCCAATTAATTTCTCATGGGCAGAATCTAAAATAAGAGTAAAAATGGACCAAGTTCAAGAATGAATCAATATTCAGCTTAAATATTGTTATCAACTGTGTTGTATAAAACCCAATACTATTCACATCTGGGCATTTTTCTTTTATTAAGAGTTTAAAAGATGACTGATTTCCCAGAACAGATTTATTTTTATTTTATTATTATGGAATATAAAATTAGCTGGAGCACTCAATTTTATTGTTACAGTATTAAAGATCTTTAAAATGCTAAGCTGGTGAACATAAAACTTTATGTATAACATTAGATAATAAGATAGTAAAACACTTTAATGTTAATCCAGCTCTTCAGAAAATGATCCCTTTCTATTTCATTTCTCAGGAATCAAGTCAGGCTTCAGAATTAAATTTCCCTACTGTATTTTTGTTTGCACAGTCAACAGTTGGTATCAAATTGACTCAGAACTATGATTCCCTGTCACTTTATCTGTATAGCTATCAGCACAAAAGGTAGTGATCTAAAAGACATCAAATGCATTCAAATGGCATCCAATGAACACATCCCTGCCTCTTATTTATTATTTTCCCCACTAGGTTTTGTTTAATACCCTTAGCTTCATGTAATCAACTGAAACATTTCCATGCCTGGAAGCTTGCATTATGATAAGGAAAACTGGGCAATTAGCTACTTTATTTTTACACCAGCCAGGAAATCTCTGGTGTATTACAATGCATGCAAAAGTGAAAAAGCAAGAGCCAAATGAATTGCACACACCAGAGTTTGTACTACTACTGTTTGTACTAGGAAAGAAAGAAAAGGGGAGGGAGTGTGTAAAAGAAAAGGTGCCAGTAAAAATCCATGTTAACTGTAGTATATTAGAACTGGAAGGGAACTATATTGGTGATATAAAGAACAAAACCACACCTGGTGGCTTCATATCCAGGCTTTTCTTCAAATGTCCACAGAAGGAGACACCACAATCCTTTTAGCCAGTTTGCTTCATTACTGAGCTTCATAAACAGCAAGCTTCTCATACTACTTTAGGTCCGTCTAGTGAAACTCCACAATTGTTTAATGATAGCAGAGTGGTGGATAGAATGCTGAGCTCAGCCATAAGTTCACACCCCTACTCAGCCATGGAATTTACCCAAGACCTTTGGATGATGTATACCCTTTTCAGCCCATTCTGAGGATACTGGGCGGTTAAGAAGATAAATAAAAATAAAGATATAGCATAACACTTTTTCAGCTTCCAAACATTCCCTGCACTTTCTTTCAAATCCGGCACAAAGGATAGAAAGGCATGTTTGTACACTTTTGTTTCCTGTTGGGCTTTGGTGAATCAAGTCAGTACATTTGATGCTAGAAGCTAAACACCATCTATATATGGAATGTGAGGTCCCCAGTCAGTCAGAAGAAATCATGATGCTAGAAAAGCAAATAAAATAGTTAGATGATGGTACTTTCAGTTTTTTGGGTACTATTTGTGCTTTTATCAGCAAGAGGTTAGCAAAACACTGTTATTTCTCTAGTAAGCTGTTAAATACTAACTGGGAACACTGCAGACTATTTGTGCTTTTATCAGCAAGAGGTTATACATCCACCACAATATTTGGTGGGAAAATATTTAGCAAACATGGTTATTTCTCTAGTAAGCTGTTAAGTAGTAACTGGGAACACTGCAATAATGGAATAAATAAAACACTGGATACAATGTGGTGTATATTAGGAAAGCAGAGTTGCCTGTTCCCCTTTGAAAAACCCCTCTCAAATACACTCTCCTTATGACCCTCCCCCCCAGTCCAGCTAATTCGTGGGATTTTTTTCTGACACCTCCAACTTCTTCTAACCACATGAAAATCAAATGATTCTATTATTCCACAACCTCTATAACATGAGTTACCCCTCAGCTTTTCAACTCATGTGTATATATCCTTAGGGTATACGTTTGTTAGCTCCCCCTCACTCCAGTTCTACATATTTTGATCACTGGCCCCTCTTGGATTCACTTCCCAAATTGCTGCCAGGATTTCCACTTGGTACTGTGATGACTATGGGCTGAGGTGGGAGGAGGCTCTGAGGCAATTGCCTTCTGGATTGAAGAATGCCCAGTCCCCCCATTCTGGCCTCTTTAAATCCCAACAATCAAATAAAAATGGGGGCACGAGCTTTGGGTACAGTGATCTTAATTCCAGGTCTGAGCCATCTACAGGCAAACAGTTCCTTTGATGGAATGACGTTTTCATTTGCAGAAGATAGAACAGTAATTTCTGTCAATTCCCCCTCACACTGCAGACCCTCCACTTTAACCCATGCTATACTGAAGTTCTTCAGATCCCCATGAAAAATATGGGGGGGGGTGTCTGTGAAATGCAGCAAGAGGGACAAGCAGGAAGGTAGTGCTCTGTGTAATCCATGGATGGGTTGATATGTACTACTGTATCTAACTGAAGGGCCAATTAATTTCTTCTAATTAATGCATTAGATGTTCCAATAGAAAAACCCAATCACAAAGATGCAATCATGAAGGGACATATCAGTCCATTATGTGCAATTGTACACTTGTGTATCTCTCTGTGTAGCATATAACTGTACACCGTCTTTATCATGAAGAACACTTCAGTATCTCATATTCCATTTGATAGCATTAAATGGGCTTGTACCTTCCACTGAATCTGGGTTATGGTATGTCAGAGTGATAAATACAGGAAGTCTTAAATACATACACTAATGAATAGGTTTGGGCTTGACATTAAAAAGTGCAGCAAAGCAACATTTGAACATTTCAAATTTTGTTCATACAGAATACTTTCCACTCAGTCCAGCTGCATTGTAATGTGTAAGCACTTGGTTCTTGAGAAATATGTAATTGATGTTCAATACGTTGTCATCAGACACTCCTTTTTTTTCTTAGATTGACTGTCTAACATAGATTGTGTGGCACTCCATATTTATGAACATGCAGGCGCTTCCAGACATTACACAAAACCAGCCCAGAACAGAACCATGTTGAGCAAAGGAGGAACCAGTAATTTCAGTGGCACTTGAAAGCACACCACGTTTATGAGCTAACTAGTGCTTTATATATCGTTAATGAAATCTAACACGAAATACCAGGAATGGAGAAAACAAGCAGGAGGGGGGGGAACCAATCAAAGCCTCAAGGTAAATAAGACAGTAGGTTATTCTATTTTCTCAAGGATTATGCCTACCGAGTTTGTCAGGAGAACTGGAAAGTAGCTGAAGGATCATAAATAAGAGAAGATGATAAATTTCAATATATCATATGGAGGAAAATGCTCTCTGGGGCAAAGCAGGATTCACGTTGTTTATAATACCTACATAAATGATTTGGAAAAGTAGATAAACAGCATTTTAATGGCATTTGCTGATGATAAATATGGGATATACTGAAACACCAGGGAAAGATAAGATTCAAAATGAAATCAAGGAGGTAAGAGAAATATTGGCAGAGGGGAGGAAAAGAAATTATTCCCTCTGAGAAATGCAAGTTGCCTTAACAAGAGAAACAAACTGACAACCAGGGTATGTGATGCAAAAGAGAAGTCTAAGGGCAAAAAAGATGGTGTGGTAACATTAGGTAAGACTGAATATAATAAAAGCAATGGAAACTCGCTGGTCTTCCTTTGTGATCATTCATCACGACATCAGAAGGATTACATCATAGGAAGAATTCATTGATTGACCTCCCAAATCTCTTCATTGGTGTCACAGATTTCATTTTTTAGAAGTTTGAGGATGTAAAGCAAACAATCACAATGAGTCTGAGAAGAAATATTTCATCATCATAGGTCAGGCTTTTAAAAGGGGTAATGATGACTTATTCAGTTACATTGTTGAGTGCTGTCATGTTTCTGACATGAATTAATGATTTCTAAGACATCTTATCATTAACAGCTTTGTTCAGGTCTTGCAGATGGAGGACTGTGGCTAGGCATGGGTACGGACTGGCTCATGAACTAAAATTTGTCATAAATTTTAGCCAGTTCATGGTTTATAAAGCTATGTCCACCTTCATCTAAATCTAATCCAGCTTTCCTTATGATACCCCATATTCTGCCCTAACAGTAGCCTCTTGTCCACAGTAAAGGTTGCACATCAAAATAATCAAATGCTGTGGCACACCAATTTCTTTTACAACCAACCATAGCTTTTCATGATCCACACAGTTAAAAGTTTTCCTGTAATCTATTAAACATAAACTGATTTTCTTCTGAAGTTCTTTCGTATGCTCCAATAACCAGCGTAAATTTGTAATATGATCTCTACTGCCTCTTCCTTTTCTGAATCCAGCTTGAACATCTGGTATTTCTCATTCCATATATGGTGACAGTCTTTGTTGTAAGATTTTGATCATCCCTTTGCTTTCATGAGAAATTAATGCAATTGTGCAATAGTTGCTGCAGTCTTTGACATCTCCTTTTCTTTCAGAACTGGAATGTAAATTGAACATTTCCAGTCTGTTTGCCATTTTTTTTGTTTCCTTGTTTGTTTTCCAAATTTGTTGGCATATTCTTGTTAAGAGTTTGATGGAGTCCATTTCTGTGGTTTGTAATAACTGTATTGAAATCCCATCTATTTCTAGTGATTTGTTTCTCCCAATTGCTCTGGGTGCAGTTTCCATTTCACTTTCTAAAGTTGTAAGTTCTTCTTCAAAAGTCTCTTCTGGGAAGGAATCTGTCATTCTTTCATATTTTTGTATAGTTCTTCAGTATATTGTTCCCATCTTTTCTTTATCCTGTTCAGTTAATGTATTACCGTGTTGAAATTTCAGCATCAGGGATGGGCACAAACTGAATCATGAAGAAAACTTTGTCACCAATTTTGCCCTGTTTGTGGTTCACTAACCAAAGTTCATGAACTTCCATGAACTTTTAAAACAGTTTGTGGCAGTTTATGGCAGATCTTGGATAGAGCAGAAAGCAGGGGTTTAAATGGAATCTGAGCCCCTTTAAATCTCTGGTTTCTGCTCTCCATGAAAGCCAGAAAAAATATAAAGTTTAAAGGGACTGCACAAGACAGCCCGAAACAGCTGAATGGCATGGAGCAGGCTGCTTCCCATCACTCAGCTGTTTTTTGTTTGTTTGTTTTTTTGCTTTCTGCCAATCCTATTTAAAAGGACTGCTGTCCCGTTCAAAGGGGGTTTCAGGACCATAAACCACAAACTGGTTCGATTCATGAACAAACCTCCCAGTTTGGTTTGTGGTTCAGCCACAAACTACAAACCAACGTGAACCAAATTTTTCTGGTTTGTACCCACCCCTGTTCAGCAAGCCCAACTTTGCTTTAAATTTCCCTTTGATTTCTTGATTCTTGTGAAACAAACCTCTTGTTCTTACTTCTCTGTTGTTCTCTTCTGTTTCTTTCCACTGGTCATTATAATAGTTATCTTTAGCCAAGTTCAGGCTGGCAATTTGAAGCACTATGGAGTCGTGGCAAAGAAGACCCAGAACAGCTTGGTTGCGGTATTCCCATTCACACCACAGCGAATTAAGCAGGAGGATACCATGGAGGAAGCACAAGGGAGTGTTTGCACTGTTGGCCCGCCCCTGGCGGGCTGTTAGCAGCTGTTTCTGCACTCCGCTACATACACCTATGCGCATGGGCATATGGGCGCCTGCCGCAGAAACAGCCAGCACCTCTTATCAATGACTTTGGGTTGTTCCCGCCTTAGCAGCACTTGTGTTCACACTTAGGGAACTGGAATCAACCTACTTGACACACGGTTTGCTACCACTTTCACGTGGTACTTTTTAAACGTGGGAGGGAAGCGGCACAAGATGACTTGAGTATGGCTGGGGGACGCCGGAAAAATGTGCCTGTGTGAACCCGCCCCTTTAATCCGCTACTGAAACGCCCCTGAAACGTTTGGCTGCCAGGCCAAACTGCCAGTCTGAACTTGGCCTGAGTCTCTACACACAAGTGGCTGAAATGCTGCAATTAGATTTCTGATTCTATTTCTGTCCCCTTTTACTTTTGTTTCTCATCTGTCTTTAGCGATTTTAAGAGTTTCATCAGCTATCCCTGGAGACTTTTCATCTCTTTTGGCTACAAGAATAGTATTTCCATGTTCCTCCTTGATGATATTGCTGGTTTTAACCCCTAGTTCTTCCCATTCCCATTCCCATTCACTTGAACTTAGTAGTGCAAATGTATTCTTTAAATGGTCTTTAAATTTTTCATGAATGTCGTTTAGATTGTATTTTCTGCACTATGAATGTTTTGATGTTTTTCTTCAGATTCATTCTAATTGTTGATATTAACAAATCATAGTCTTGTTTTAGTAGTGAGAAAAGACCTTCTCTGTCTTCTGCTTCCTATTATGTAATATATTTGATTTCTATACTGGCCATCCAGTCATATCCACATATACAGTCATTCTGTCATGTTTAAGGCAAAGTCTAGTGCTGTTGCTCTACCTGGGGTTTTCTGAATACACAAATACAATGACAACAAGTACAAAAATACACAGGGGCAAGGTTTATAAACTGGTCCAGAGCTGGATATCCGAAGATGCAGTTCAAGAGTCAGGGTAGGAGTGTCCAGGGATCCAGTTCCAAGACTTAAGAACAGGTGCAGGATACAGGGGTCTGGGTCCCAGGCTTCATGAGCAAAGACAGATTACCATAGACAAGGCACAAGGCAGCAGGGTCAGGGTAGAGCTCTGTTTGCTAAACAGATGAGTGCACAAATGGGTGACAAGCAAGGTTGACTCCACACTGAGCCTGGTTCAGTGTGCTCCTTTTATTTACACCTTTGGCTAACTCATACCCAGAAGGTCAGGTGTTGCTCCTTACTATCATGTTCACCTTCCTACAGGTGCGGGTCTTGTACTGTTTTCCTATCAGCCTGTCAGTCCTGGTCCTGCAAGGACTCCACTCCAGGAACTAATACTGACTGTTACTGAGCAGCCAAGTGGATGCTCCTATGTCTCTCCTGAGCTGTCAAGCACTTTCTTCTTCTATGCTCTACTGGCTCAGGAGAGGCTGGCAGGGAAGCAGGCGTCTGTGGCTTCTCTTCCTTCTCCTGAAAAACTGAGCAGCCTGGCCCTGGCTGTGAGGTGTTTTCACTTCCCGATGCTTTCCCCCATTGGATCTGCTTCTGGATCCATCTGCTCAGGTGAAGATTCCATCGGTGTGGGGCCTGTTTCTTCAGAACCCAAGGAGGAGGAGGAGGTGGCAGCTGGCTGGCCCATGACACATTTGTTTGGTTGCCTTGAACATGTGTTTGCAATGAACAGTCTGTCTTCACAGAATTCTATGAGTCACTCTCCTGCTTCATTTTGTGCTCCTACCCCAAATCTTCCAACAATCTTTGATTCTTTAGTTGTTGTAGATTTTCTGGACTTTATGGCTGTAGTCATGGCATTGTAGGATCTGACATTTCACTAGCAGCTGTGACTGGCATCCTCAGAGGTGTAACACAGAAAGATGGAGTACTCTCTATATCAAGGTGAGAAGAAAAATGGTAGGTAGGTAATTTATATCTACTCAGGAAGGTGGGGTAGGGCTGAGTCATTAGGAGTTTCCCAGACTGTGACATGCTAATGGAGGAGCTTTCTTAAGGAGGTTCTTTTGCATATGGATTGGCTGTTGAAATTCTAATCTTATCTGTAGTGCTGTTGTAAGATTTTGTATTTTTCAGGACAGGAAACCATGCCCTTTTTTATTTTAAAATCTCTTCTTTCCTGTTGAAATTGTGTTTATGTTTATGAATTTCAATGGCTTTCCTGTGTAATCTGACATGGTAATTGGATGTGTTGTCCAGCATTTCAGTGTCTTGGAATAAGATACTGTCTCCTGTTTGAGTTAGGCTATGTTCAACCACTGCTGATTTTTCAAGTTGGCCAAGTCTGCAATGTCTTTGATTCAACTTTGTTTCCTTCAAAGGTCTTGCAGGGCCCTGATGGAATTTGGCAGAGAATTCCACCAGGTTGGGGCCAGGACCAAAAAGGCCCTAGCCCTGGTCAAGGACAGCCAGATATCTTTGGGGGTGGGGCTCACCAGCATGTTGTTGTCCAAGGAGCACAATGCCCTTCCAGGGACATAACAGAAAAGACGCTACCTTGGATACATTGGTCCCTGACCACTTAAGGCCTTATAGGTCAAAACCAAAACTTTGGGGCATAAATCTGACTGATAGTTATTTTGATGAGCTTTCTGTGAAGTCTGATTGATATTATTTGGTCAGAGATGCATTATAACTCCTGACTGCTTGTGCTACATCTCACCTCACTATTGGAGCAACTCCAGTTCTTCGGTGCTTGTCATTTCCAGAATAAAACACTTTGTAATTTTCTGACTGAAAAAATCCTAATTCAGTCCACTTTGGTTCACCCACTCACAGGACAGTAATTTTTAAATGTTCAGTTTCTTCTTTTACAGTATGAGTTTACCTCAATTCATACGTCTCACATTCCATTTTTCCATTATCTGAATCAAACAGCTTTGAACTTTCCTTTTGAATCCACTCATATCAATAACTGAAGGTCCTTTCAGCTTTAGTCCAGTTGCATCATTAAGAGTCTTCAGTTCTTCCCCATTAGCAGATTGAGTGCCATCCAACCTGGAGGTTCCATCTTTTGTTGGGGAGGACTCGTCGTAGGGTTTTTTGAGGTAAGAGATGATCAGAAGTGGTTTCCCATTGCGTTCTTTTGTGCAGTACTAATCAGGATCAGCTGAAGTGGCACTGCCTTTTTCTATGAAAGATCCTCTGCCAGTATCACCTTATACTGCTGCTGCCACCCAGTAGCTACCCTTCAAGAATTCCTCCACCCCATCACCATTGGAACTGTCCATTCTCTTCTGTTGATGTAGTCCTTGATTCCTGAAGAGGGTACATGCAACTTAGTATGATGTTTCAGCTATGACTATTCTGCCTTAAATGACTCTGCTAGGTGTTAAGCCTCTTGACAGAGTCTAAATTCCTTATGATATTGCTCTCAGTTTCACCGACACACAACCCCCTCACCATGCTAAGGTGTGCATCCAAGAGGGGGGGGGTCACTTACATTAGCAGAACTCAAATAGTACTGAAGATCATGGGGACACTCTTCTGTGTCCGCTGAAGATGAAAAAAACCTCAACATGCATACTAAAATCACAAAGTTGCTACATTAACCATACAATTCTAGACAGAATTATACCCTCCTTGTTACACCATTTACTTAAATGGATTTAGAACAGTATAATTCTGTTTAGGATTGCACCGCTGATGTAGCATTTTTGTAAATTTTGTATACATTTCAAATGGAGTTCTTAAATATATTATTCAGATTGGAAACCCACTCATTGTGAATATAAAAATAGAGCAGTGCATCGATAAAAAGTAAAGGTTGAGTTCATTGTTATGCATTAAAATCACTTATGGTACATCCTTTTTATGTGGGAAACCTCTGCTCTGGATACTAAGTGGAATGGTTTCTGTGACATTAAATGATGACAAAGAAAGAACTTTACTATACTCAACTAAGAAAATGGTGAAAATGTAACAGAACAGCCCAGTAAGCCATTTAAAGGCATAAAAGGGGAGATGATTCCCTGTATAGGTTTGGTTCCTTTTCTTTCTATTCACGGGGTGGGGGGAGGGGAGGAAAGCCATCTTTTCAATCATGGTTGTCTTTTTGTTAATATATGCAAGACTTAGACTTAGAGGTCTTTAATAAGTGGTTTTCAACCTTTTTATTTCCATAGAACTCATTTTTGCATAGGAGCAGTTCAGATGGTCAGTCCACATGACCAGAACTGTGACACCCTTATGAACTGAGCTTAGTTATCACCAGCAACAGATGTGGAGGTAGGCCCATTTCAGGCAGTAGGTTGAATGGTCTTCCATACAGGAAGAATCCTTGCAGAACAAAAACTCGGGAATGAGGGCTCTAGCCTAGTCTTTTCCCTGATGTACTAATGTCTATATCCGGGGTCTGGGGGGAGTATGAAGCAATTTTCTGTCATGTGAGGCCCCATCTGCAGTCTGAAGTAGTATACTTGAGAAACAGATTTACCTTCTCATCAGAGAAAACTGAGGGTGTGATGCGAAATGTCCCCTAAACACTCTTGAAGTTTGCATTGCCAGGGGAAATTGACAGTAGTAGAGAAGGTATGTGTCAGGAAAATTTGTTTGCCATTATTAACAATTTGATTGAAGCCATATACGAGAAACACTACCCCTATATGTCATGCCCATTACCCCTGCCCCCATTCAATTCACCCCAGTTTCAGCACAGAACCTAGAAAACTGTACGTGTCCAGGCTCCCTCTGCACCATCGGGAACAGGGGGGTTGCAGCAAGGCAGTTTATGCACCTTGGCTCTGTGCTGATTTTCAGCTGAATAGAATAGATTAGGGGCAGGACTTGAGAGCTTGATTGTGACCCCCCCCCCAATATGTGTTGCTAGAAAACAGTTATGTAATGAATACAGGGTAAGTAATATAATAAAGAGAGCTAATAGTAAGGTGCTCCCTGCTCCTTTCAAACCAGAGCTGGTCTTCCTCTTCCTCATTTTATATATATATATATATATATATTGTGAAAGGAGCCTTGTGTGAGCAGGCTCAGGGTGGGCCACATCATATTTCAATAATTATAATAAAATTTTAAAAAAACACAATGTAAACTTTTAAAATCAATGGTTACAGCTTACCAGTGAAGATTCTGGCTCATTAATACAGATGGATATGGCCGGTTACCGATGGATGGATAACCGGTGGGTGGGTAACAGTAACCTCGGGGAGGCCATGTGTGGACGCCTGCTGCCTCTACCAAAAGCCTGGCAGAACAGCTTCATCTTGCAGGCCCTGCAGCCGCCGCCTCCTCCTCTTTCTGCTGAGGAAATCTAGCGATGTCCTCCTCCCACAACCTGAGGTTTCCTCACTCTAAGGTGGTGTAGAAGGAGGACAATAGTTGTCAGGAAGAGAAAGTTGCAATAGTGAATGATAGCTCCAACAAGGTGGGACAAGACTGAGGAACTTTAATTAGCATTCATATTATCATATACAGTACTTTATGCAGTGGGATAAAGTCTACCACCTTCCTCTCAGTATGGTATGAACTGCTTTTTTCCTTGAACAACTGATATGTGAACACTTGCTTACTTGGGTGTCCTTTAGATATCTACCCATAATGACATGTGAGAAAGGACAATGTCTGAATGAGCAGGGCTGATTGCATAGGCCTTTAGTGTACAGAAAAGGTCCATGGGATCAGGCCATCCATGTGGGTATTTCATCTGTACACATGAGATCTGCAAATGGACAAGTAGCTTCAGTGCAGCTGTGGAGAAGTCTAAGGTCAACATAGCACCATCTGCATGCTCTACCCACCCCCCTTGGTAGCATATCTAGCATATGCTGGCTTAAGCAATGAAAACAAAGAAAATGGCTGGAATTTGTCATCACTGATATTTCACCCTGACATTTCCTTCTTTGATTTTGTTTCTTCCTTGTGAGAACCAAACTCACAATACTTTGTTTTCATGCCATTGCCTGTTTCTTCATATCATATTTTCCTCCTAATATGTATGCATGCTTAAGTGCTATCCGTGCATTAATAAACCAGCATTCTGTGCATGATAAACATCACGTCTATTTCATATAACAATTCATGTGCATTCTGTACAACATATGCATACGCAATGCAAACCAGACTTCAACCCCCACAGTGAAAAGAAGAAAAGTAAAAACATCAACAGCAATATAAACAAATATAAACAAGCAAAATATGTAACTTCCATTTATCCCTAATATGATAGCTGCATTTGCTTCTCCTTAGCCATATTTCGACCCAGTGCCCTTAGTAGTTCTGCAAAAAGTTCAGAGGAAAGAGCATAGAGGGCTTTTATTATAGGTAATAACTATTCCCCATGCTGGATGAACTTCAAGCAGCCTAATCTTATTCCTAATATGGGGAGAAGGTTAATTCCTGGGGAAAGTGCATCTTTCTGGTATGCAACACGCAGAGTTGGGCTGTAGCCAGTCACTAAATCTAGAATTACACTTGATTACTCAGGCCAATACAACCATATTCAAGATATGGCTCCAAATTTCAGTCAGAGATGAGTTAATCAGCCATGACATTAAAAGTGGAATACCTCTATCTGCATTCCAGTGCCGTCTCCCCAGACCACTAGATTACTCTGCAGCAATTTCACTGAGCTTTGAAATTTTTTGAAAATATTTTAAGAACTGCTGTGCTTGCACTAATTTTAGTTGCTGACAGGAATAGTTTCCCAGTCTATTTAAGCAGTGCTTTACTAAGGACATTAGGAACGTGTGCTTAGTGAGAATTACTGCACAAGCAGCTTTCACTAAGTACATGATTATATAGATCCTTTCATGCTCCTGTATTAGGTTAAGTTCTGATTACCGTGTTTCTTTCCTTTCTTCCCAGCATAAAATAATTTTTGTGGGTTCAGGCCATAGCATGTAAAGCACAGAAATGCTATGGTGGAGCCTTCTTTACAGTTCATACAGCTTACTGGAGGAAATCCTGATATCGAGGCACAGCTTCATATTGTGATTAACTTTTCAGCTGCAGTCAAATAGGGCATTTCATAAAAGGCCTTTAATAGCGTCTGCTAGAGGAGCGCTTTAGCTAAAAAGATTCTGATTTCTGGATTCTCTTCTCTCATAATGAATGTACATTCCTTTGAACTCCAAAGCATATGAATAACTATGAGATCCAAGGGGCTAAAAATCAGAGTTTTTATTGGATTTTTAGATGGGAAATTCACCATTCTTCTGCTAGTATTAAATACACTGGGCTGAACCTGTACTTAGGATTTTGATCTCATTATAACTACAACTATCAACTAAAGCTACGACTTCTAGGTGGAGGGGGTGGAAGTGGAGTAGACAATAGGTAGAAAACTGGATTACTGATGGCATGCAGGGTGGCAGGTTGCCTCCTCCTAAATCGACTGCCTGAGATAACCATTTCAGGTCACCTTGTTACAGAGGCAGCCCTGCTGAGAGTTGGCTCTGCTTTGGTCTAGTTTTTTGGTTTTTTAATGTATAGAATAGTGGTTACGACCAAAAATATATTACAAAGGGTCCACCCCTTTTTGGTTGAGGACCCTTTGTAATATATCACAATATCCCATGGAACCCTGGTCTCCTCTCTCTGAGACAACAGTAACAAAGTAAAATGGGTAATAGATAATTGATTTAAAAATTTAAAAAGACAAAGGCAAAAAGTGGGGTAAGTGAGGTGTCTGATATGGGAAGATATATAGTTTTGCAGAATCCCTTGTGAGAACCCTGGTTGAAAGTCTCTGATATACATGGCCAAGGGACAACCATAGTAATAGCTCCGGGCAGGAGTGGAAGTCCTGTCTGAATACCAACTGAGATTCCAAAAATAAGATCATTCTAAAGACTCCATATGCTATAATTAATGTGCAAAGAGGGAAGAATGGTATTACACCAATGTATACCTTGTGGCTCTGCCCTTACATTTGTTTGACAAAGCACTTAAAATATTATTATAAGGTAAAAATCCCAAACAGCCATATAAAAGTGAAGCCATATAACAGAACCCATTGAAATCTATGACAAGGCAGATGTGTAGCTGGGTCCATTGTACAAAGGGCTGTTACCATGTTTAACCTCTATGTGCTTTCAAAATCAAGTACTTACTAAGGAACTCATCCATCTTTTCTGTCCCCCTATAAATAACAAAAATAAATTTGTTTTGAACATTGGGATAGGAATGTTAAAAGTTTTTCTAAGTTAAAAATGTGCAAAATGGAAGTCTCAAGAATTGGCTGTCAGTTGATTTTGTACATTAGTTATAGTGATTGCTCAGAGAAACTATAAATGGGATAAAATAATAAAGTGCTTTGGCTTCCATGAATACGTGGCATAAAAATGTATATATTTTATAAAGTACATGAATTGGAACCGTATGTTGCAGATGCCAAACTAAGAATTAGCATATTATCACTTGACATAGCTACACCAAATTCCTAGCAAACCTGATTTGTGCTCAGTTGTGGCTGATTGTGGCTCAAGTGGTTAAGATGCTGAACTGCAGGCTGTGGAAGGTCGGTAGTTCAGCAGTTCGAGACCTGAGTGTGCCGCATGATGGAGTGAGCTCCCGTCTCTAGTTCCAGCTCCTGCCAACCTAGCAGTTCGAAAGCAAGAAATTGCAAGTAAATAAATAGGTACCACTTCAGTGGGAAGGTAACAGCGTTCCGTGTGCCTTGGTGTTTAGTCATGCCGGCCACATGACCACGGAAATGTCTTCGGACAGCGCTGGCTCTTCGGCTTTGAAACGGAGATGAGCACCGTAACCCTAGAGTCGGATTTGACTGACTTTCGAGTGAGAGAACCTTTACCTTTTTATATATATATTACATGCTTATTCTGTTGTACACATTACCCAAATCAGAGATCCTGAGACAACACTAGTATAGCATAACATAAGAATGCCATTTTTGATCAGGCTACAGGAGCTTCCATGGACACTTCAACAATTTTTTTAAAGTTTTTCTCTTTCCCAGCACTGACTGAGCAGACAAGAAAAGACCAAGCCTTCTCTCTCCACCTTTTAAATGAATACCCACTTTTTGGTAGCTATCTTCTCTGAAGGGTTCCCTTCCCCTCCAGTTTGGCGTAGTGGTTAGGAGCATGGACTCTAATCTGGGAGAACCGGGTTTGATTCCCCACTGCTCCACATGCAGCTGCTGGTGTGACCTTGGGTCAGTTACAAGTTGTTTCAGAGCTGTTCTCTCATGAGCAGTTCTCAAAAGAGCTCTCTCAGCCTCACCTACCTCACAGGTTGTCTGTGGTGGGGAGAGGGGAAGGGAAAGGAGATTGTAAGCCACTCTGAGACTCCTTCAGGTAGTGAAGGGCAGGATACAAATCCAATCTCCTCCTCCTCTTCTTCTTCTCCTCTTTTTTTCTCTGCCCTGATATGACATCACCAGATACGATATTACATCCTCTCTGAGCTCTCTCCCCTTCCCAGACTCCACCCTCACTAGGTTCTACCCTCAAATCTCCAGGAATTTCCCATGACAGAGTTGGCAGTCTTAGCCTGTTAAAGACAGTATGGTGCGTCGTTAGAGTGTCAGGCTTCAGATTCGAAACCCCAGTCTGCCATGGAAACTCACTTGATATCCTTAGGCCAATCACACTTTTGCAGCCTATGGGGTTGCCAGGTCTGAGTTGGAAAACACCGGGAGACCTTCGGGTGGATTCAGTAGAGGGTGGGGCTTGGGGAGGGGCCTCAATATGGTACAATGCCATAGAGTCCACCGTTCAAAGCAGCCATTTTCTCCAACTCTCTGTCAGCTGGAGATCAGTTGTAAAAGTGGGAGATCCCCAGGCCCCACCTGGAGGCTGGCAACCCTAGCAGCCTAACCTCCCTCACAGGGCTGCTGTGAGGATAAAATACAGAATAAGAGAATGATGTAAGCTACTCTGGGTCCCCATTGGGGGGTAGGCTGGGCATAAATGAAGGAAATAAATATTTTTAAGTAGGTAATTTTACTGTTCTTGTTCTAAATGTATTTATTGTCTGAAACTATTTTAATTACTTTTCATTCTCTACCACTTATCTTTAATAAGAATTGCCTCCTTTTCATATTCCTCAGTATTGCTTCTAAGGTGCCAAAAATGTACACAGTCTATTTCAAAGGTTCTGCAGCCTGGCCCGCAGCTAACATAGGGCCCAAAGGGCCTGGCCCCCTAGTGTTTCTTCTGGGCCCCCTCTCTCCAGGGCTGCCCCCAAAGTGCTCCTTCCCACCTGCACTGTACTTTCATTTAATTAGCTGGAGGGCCCCCTGAGGCCCCCTCCCCCAAAATGCCCTAGCTACAGGGCTGTCTGCAGCCCTGATTCAGCCCTGATACATATGAAGTCTATTTGCATGTATCTCTGATCTGGGGTAATATAAAGGCACAGGCCAGTGTATGAGTTATCCCACTGCATTTTCTCTACTAGACTACAAGAAATGACTTAACCAAGACCACTCAAGGTTGAGTGGACATTTTAATCCCGAGTGCTAATTATTTTATTTATTTATTTATCTTTAGATTTGTATCCCGCTCTACCCCGAAGGTTCAGGTCAGCTAACTAGGGCACAAAGTGCCAAGATTAAAACAATAAAAGCACATAATATAAAACAGTAAAATACAGTAACAAAATCACAGTGCTCCATTTGTCACAAGATAGGGTAGATCTTAAACCCAACAGTAACTTTCCCAAAATCTATCATCCTTTTCCTGCCAGGGGCACCTTGCACCCCCAAAGGGGCCAGATAGTCATGGTGATGGTGCAACGGTGCATAGATGGCAATGATGGAGTAAAAGTGGTGGCGGCTCCTACTCGAAAACCTGGCAGAAGAGCTCCATCTTGCAGGCCCTGCAGAACTGAGAAAGATCTCGCAGGGCCCGGATCTCCTCCAGGAGTTCCTTCCACCAGGTAGAAGCCGCCACCGAAAATGCCCCGGCTCTGGTCACTGCAAATTTAATATCCTTGGGGCCTGGAATTTCCAGGAGATGACGACCCCCCGACTGTAGTGCCCTTGGGGGAACATATGGAGAAAGGCGGTCCCTCTGCTTGTAGGTGGTCTCATTTTATTATCCGTGTGGGTCACACATTGTTTTGAAACTGAACTAATCAGGGTCCCTTGTCATAATATCTTAATGTGCTTGACTGGCATCAGAATCCCACACTGGGTACTCCCATGCCAACAGTGCCCTGGTTTTGGTGAGGGTAAAACTGACATGGCAAGGGATCACAATGAGCTTTTCCAATATCGCTCATAAGCACATGTAACTTGGGGTGTACTGGAGAATCTGTGTAGGTAATGTGAGATGGACCTTAAAGAAGGTTAGAACCATGGAAGCCAGACAGATGAAATGAGATCAAGTACAAACATTTTGCCTTACCAGAGTTATAGCTCTGGCTGATTCTAAACTTCCCTGAGCCATTATGTAACCTCCCTTGTACTATTTTGGCTGATGTTTCTCTTAAGAGATACTAATGCATACATTTTGGTTAATTAGCTGAAAATATATACAGGTAACCTTGAACTTGTTGTTCCAATTGTCAGTCCCTATTTATTCTTAATTTGCCTGAATAGCACTTTGTGTGACTTTGAAATAAGCTATGTTTGCTGCATTTGTCCTGTAATCTTATACCCTGCCAGTTTATTTGAATGAGCATTTTCAGCCAAATGATTAGGATATGAGTGCTATTTATAATACTCATATCTTATTTATGTAGTGGCCACTGGCTACTGCTAACATTTCCCAAGGGGAAAAGTTCATAAACCTGCTTCCAGTTTTACAGCATGTATAATATTTGTCAAAAGTGCTTACACGTGTTCTAAAAAATAACTTTGGGGGAAAAAATCTGATGCGGTCCCCCAAAGCAGCAAACTGTAGCCTTTCTTATTCATGAATTGCCTATATCTAACCAAATAAAATCTAACAGAGCATATGGTTACATGCCTATTTTAGAAAATGAAACAAAGCTTGGTACCTGCATATACAGAACTCCCAGTGCTGTCCTTGGCTTGCCTAAGAAAATAGGAGATTTCAATCTAACATGGGATTCAGATTCTGTTGCAAACTGGACCTAGTTTAAAGGGGGAGCACAGGCCAGATACAGCTTTCAACAGGAACCAGGTTTAATAATGCTTAAAACCACACCCCCAAACACAGAAGGAGAGTAACCCTTAGGTTGGCACAGAATGGGGAGGGGAACCTGAAAACCACTGCACAGATGCAGTGACAGTCTGGAAAATTTAGATGGATTAGGAGCAAGAAAAGTGAAATAACCCCTGCATTAAGGTCCAGGGAGTGGGGACACGGAGGAGTATCATAAGGTCATAGATTAAAATCACAGTGTTTCTGGCAATTTCTAGATTGGACAGATGTCACTTCAGGATTTTCCCAGGAAGTGACAGCAAGCCATCTCTGATGCGTATTTTTAAATATTTTTTCTCTTAATGGCTGCAGGAGTAGTGGTAGCCTCCACCCCTAGTGGGAATTATCATTGTTTTCTCTCTCCAGCACTACTAACCAGACCTAACCTGAGTAGCCCTTGCAGTGCTGTTTCAAACCACTGCAGGGTAGGTTTCCCAGGTTTCCACTCTAAAAAGCAGGTATCCTATAGAGCTTCCAGTGATTACTAGAGTTACTCTTTGTCACTTTTGGGTAGCTCTAGGCAATGTTCCCTCTAATGTTTTCCCTATTGAGTGGAGTGGTTCACATCCTGAGCAGAATGCAACTGTTATAATCTTAAAATGGAGAATGGGCAGTGCAAGACCCTGTGCAGCTCCACATTGCCGCTGAGTGGGACTTCCTTTGTTAATGAGTGGCTGCTCACATGCACATCTTAAAAGGAATGCAGGCTCTAGGAACCACCGAGAACTCTATGGTAAGAACATCCTATAAGCAGATGAGGCCTTTTTTAAAAAAATCACCACCGCTTTCAGTGGTGGAAGGCAACAGGACTTGTGTGCAGGAGATCCTCTGCCCCCACTGGGGTCTTAGCAGCACTAAATGATACACCATGGGCACCTTAGTGCCTTCCCATGTCCTCTCCCCTCCCAGCCAGTCTCCCACCAGGCACTAGCCACTGGATGTTAACTCTAATAATGTCAATAGGGTTGGCTTTATCTGGAGAGAAAAATGTCTTGTTCCTTTAATAAAGGCTTAATGTATGGAAATGAGCATGTCCACTAAACCAGCCGTGAAAAGTGGAACATTTCCAAGCCAAATAGACGTGAAAAGTGGAACATTTCCAAGCCAAATTTCCAAGCCAAGGGAGGAATAGGGTGTTTTAACTCCAAGGAAGAGGGACATATGAAAGCCCATTGTCAAAAGTTAGACAATGGAAAACAGCAAACTTCATCCAAGATTGTCAAATTTGTTAAAAGGATAGAAGCAGTTACAGAACTCCCACCAGAGCCTGTACCAGAAGAAGCCCAAACACAGAGACCAGCTAGAGTCTTACAAGTCTGGAAGGTGCAGGAGGATTTAAAAAGGGAATAGTTGGAGTCTGTAGATATAAAAAAAACCAAAGAAGTAATAGGCTGGAGAGATACAGGGGCAGAGGTCACCTTATTAAAGCCTTAGTAAAGAAAGAACAATACTTACCTGGAAGAACATACAGGATTAAGGGAATCAGTGGCCCAGAGTTTGAAGTGAATTTGGCAGAACTCCCACTGAAATATAAAGGATTTCAGGGCAAATGGATAATAGCAGTGTGGGAGGAACTGGACTTTCCAATTTTATTAGGGAATGACCTGGCCTCACAAGCTAAAGTAGTGACCAAGAGTAGGCCACAGAGTCAGGCTTCAGTGCAGCAGACTATGCCTGAAACTCAAATGGTTGCTACTGGTACCAGTTGGAGCCACCTAGCAGAAAATTTACAAACTGAGCCTAGAGTGATAGATACAGGCAACTTGTTTCAGAGAATCCATGCTGCAGAATTCCTTAATGAGCAAAGGCAAGATGAAACTTTTCAAGATTTGTGACAAAGGACTGAAACTTTTCAGGAAGTGCCAACTGAATGTCCTTGTCTATTTAAGATCCTAGACCATAGACAGTAGAGAGTCTATAAAGTGTAAAGGTGCTGCTATCTGGGAGAAGCAAAAATAGTTAGTAATCCCCAGAAAATACAGGGTGCAACTTTTACAGAAGGCCCATAAAACACCTATGTCAGGACATCTAAGGTTCAACAAGAGACAGGTTGCAAGCAAGATTCTATTGGCCCAGTATGGGAAAAGGCATCAGGGCATTTTGCAAATCTTGTGAAGCATGTCAAGTAGTGGGCAATGCACAAGACAAAACAAAAGGACTCTTACAACCAATTCTGCTAGTGTTTGAATATTGGAGTGGACACTGTAGGGCCAATTGCCAGAGAAACCGGGTGGGGGAATAAATTTATTTTGACCATAGTGGACTATGCAACGAAGTTCCCAGAAGCTATACCTTTGAGGGACATAGAAGTGAAAATCATAGCAGAAGCCCTACTGATGGTGTTCACCAGGCTAGGTTTTCTGCAAGAGATGGTCACAGATTTTGGGAACTACATTCATGTCCCAAGTGATGAAGGAAATGTTGCAGGTTTGTGGAATCAAACACCTCACCACCACAACTTACCAACTACAAGCAGATGGTCTAAATGAGAGATTCAATGGCACCTTGAACCTAAGTTAAAGGCTTATGCAGTAAAACATCCTAACGACTGGGATCAGTGACTGCTATTTGGTTATTGTGACATACCACAGGAGAGTTCCAGTTTTAGACCCTTCAAGCTACTGTTTGGATGTCAGGCAAGAGGGCCTACAGACATCCTTAAAGAAGCCTGGACAGGATGAGAGAACATCAAAAGTAGGGATGTAGTCACCTATCTTCAGGAGGAGAACCTCCAAGAACTGACAGTGGCTGCAGCAGACAACATGCAAAGAGCCCAGGAGAAACAGAAGACTTAATGAAATGCCAAAGCCAGAGAGTCTTCAAGCCAGGAGATGAAGTCCTTGTGTTGAAACCTTGAAGAAAGTACAAGCTGGAGGTAGCTTGGAAGGACCTTTCAGAGTTGTAAACCAGGTTTCAAATGTAAACTATCAGGTAAATGTAAATTCTGAAGGGGGGGGGGCAGTGTAAAATCTTTCATGTAAGCATGCTTAAGCCTTACCATGATAGAGGTAATCTGATCCTTATGGCCAGAGGAGAACAAAAAGGAAACTGCATTGATGGGTTGGGGGAAGATAACCAAGGGAGTCATGGTTAATGAGGTTACTATGGCATCAACCCTGACCAAAGACCAGTAATGACATAGTAAGGCTGTCTTAATGGAGTATCAGAACATCTTTTCTAATTTCCCAGGGAGAACCCGATTAGATCAACACAAGACCAACACTGGAGATCCTACGCCTATTGCTCTTCCACCTTATAGAGTAACTGCTCCAATTGCCATCAGTATTGAAAGGGATGCTAAAGAAATGCTGAACCTTGGACTTATTGTTCAGTCAGAAAGTCCTTGGGCCTCACCAGTTCTTTTAGTTCCAAAGGTAGTTAATATGGTAAGATTTTGTGTTGTTTATCAAAGGTCAAACAAGGTTACAGTCCCCGATGGGTATCCTATGCCAGCTGTAGAGAACATAAGAACATAAGAGACACCAATGCTGGATCAGGCCAAAGGCCCATCCAGTCCAACACCCTGTGTCACACAGTGGCCAGAAATACCAGGTGCCATCAGGAGGTCCACCACACGGGCCAGGACATTAGAAGCTCTCACTGTTGACCCCCCCAAGCAGCAAGAAGACAGAGCGTCACTTGCCCCACAGCCCCTATCTATACCTTGTGGCTAATAGCCACTGATGGACCTCTGCTCCATACGCTTATCTAATTCCCTTTTGAAGCCGTCCATGCTTATAGCCGCCACCACTTCCTGTGCTGTTTACCTTACCACCATCCAGCCTATGCGTTCGTTACAGACCACATCTTTCTAGATCCCGTTGTATCAGTTTCACAACGGGCTTTTCTGCTAGTAATCTTATAAACCTCGATCATGTCACCCCTCAGTCGTCATTTCTCCAAGCTAAAGAACCCTAAGCACTTTAACCTTTCCTCATAGGGAAAGTGTTCCAACCCTTTTATCATTCGAGTTGCCCTTTTCTGCACTTTTCCCAAAGCTGTATTATCCTTTTTAAGGTGTGGTGACCAGAATTGCACACAGTATTCCAAATGAGGTCGCACCTCTCTGTGACTGAGAGGGAATGTTTGGCAATAGTGTGGGCCATAGGTAACTTGAAGCCATACCTATGGGGAAGGAAATTCACTTTGTGCACTGACCATTCACTGTTGCACTGGTTAAACCAGGTGAAGAGTACAAACAGTCAAACAGATAAAATGGAGTCTTCAGTTACAGGATTACAATTTTGACATAGTGCACATAAAAGTGAAAGAGAATGTCATTGCGGATGCACTCACCAGAACCACCTAAGGGTGGAAGTTGTTGATGCATTTTGAGTGTTGTATATATGTTGGTATTAGAGGTTTAGCTTTTTGTACAAATATAAACAAAAAGGTAAAATGCACACACATGCTTTACCCATTGCACAGGAGAGGCTTGTGAGAACCTCCCCTAAAGTAATGAACTCAAAGGGTGGGGTAAGTGACTGACTACACTTTTAAAAGCTTAGAAGTGCTGTGTAAACAGGAGAAGGCATGTGAAGGGTTAATTCTTCACAGAAACAGAGAGCCTTTTGTTGAGACAGGCTGCTCCAAGGAATCTGATTGGTTAGCATCAGCTGAACAGAGAAAGATTTCTGAACTGGATGCCAAGGAGAATTCAGTCATATTTCTGCCTCAACTGAATTCAGTCTGATTTCAGCTCAGCTGAGAAGAGTTGAGTACTGACTGTTTCAGAATTCAGCCTTAGCTGAGAGCAATTTAACACAGACAGGAGAACTTGGAGAAAATTGTCAAGGCAGTTTGGGAAGTAGATGAAGACTCCCATTCAGTCTAAAGAAATGGGCTAGATCTTCTAGTAAGAGGAAAGTTTCCCTAATCGAACAGGGAGTTAGCTCTGAAGAGTGCAGAAATTCCTAGTCTGCTGTGGTTCGAGACTGCCTTTATAGACCTTAAGTGTCAGTTAAAAACCCAAGATGAGTACTAGTATTTCAAGAAAAGGAGTGTGGGTACTGGAAAGAGTGTACCAGCCTTCTGGAAACCAAAAGAGTCACAGAATACTCATATAGTGTAGTAGAATGTTTGGGGAAACACTAGAACAAAAGCTTCTCAACATAAAGATTTAAGTAATTCTGAATAGCTTAAGAAACTTTCATTAGCCTTAAACATACAAACTAAAGTCTGTGCCTGTAATAGGGTTGCCAGGACCTGGAGATCTCCCGCTTTTAAAGCTGATTTCCAGCTGACAGAGATCAGCTCCCCTGAAGAAAATGGCTGCTTTGTAGGGTGGACTCTATGTCATTGTACCATGCTGAGGCATCTACCCTCCCCAAACCTTGCCCTCTCTGGATCCACCCACAAAGTCTCCAGATATTTTCCAACCCAGAGCTGGCAACCCTAGCCTGTAATGGTTTTACGTCAGAAATGTCAGCCCCTGATTTCACCTGACCTTTCCCCTTTATGCTAAATAAAATATTGTTATATTTGAATTTCAAAATGTCTCCAGTGCCACTTAAGTTGTTTAAGTTAAAGCAGGCTCCTGATCCTACCTTTAGGTTCCTGGGCTGAGCCAACAGCTAAAATGTCATACTGTGACAGGGTGGGACATTTGGAGTTCTTCAGAAAAGAAGAAAACACATTACTAGGGTGGCTCAGTTGTTAAAGGGAAATAAAAATGAAAATCTTGCCTCTGAGGGAGGGAAGTGAACAGGGCCGTCATACATAACAACAGACTTTTTTATTATTCCCTTAAACTAATAGAAAACAATACATTAAATCCAAATGACATAAATGGAAATCCTCCATTGTGGATGAGAGAACAATTTGCCTTCTTCATGTGAAGCCTTAAAAGGTGTTCGAGGTGATATTTTAGGATGTATATCCAAGTCCAACAGAGCAGGATTATTTGCAAAATGAAAGCCATACAAAATGGTGGTGGTCATGAAAAAGGAAAGAGGAGCATGGGCAAAGAATGCTAACACTGATTAGCTTGAACTAACACTTCCTCGATGACATGGAAAGATAAATGATGAATAGCACTGGGCTACAAAAGGTTACATTTAATTGGATTCATTAATTGCATTTCACAAATTTTGTATAATATTAGATATCCTGTTTGACATCAGAACAAAGGCATGTGGAGTCTGAATACTAGGACTACCTCAGACAATAATGGCAGCAACAAGGTGAATAGATGAAGGAAAGTGGCATTCCTTCCATAATTTATTTTCTGCTATCCTGCTTAGCCATCAAGTCTATAAACCTGCATCAAGTCCATTAATAGCTTTTTTTATTGCAACATAAAAGGGGGGGAAAGTGAATGAAGTGAGACTGAATAAGGAAGGGGAAAGAAATAAAGATAGAGGTAGTTAAAAGATGAATGCACACCTTGTTAATGGTCAGAGAACACAGAGAGTCTTTATAAGGAACACCCACACAAGATGAAAACCAACTTTTCACTCAATATATTTCTGAAAACTTTTGGCAAAGTTCAAGAGCCTCAAAAAAATAATTCTATTCAGGAACTGAACACTTTGAACTTCCAGATAGTGCCTTTACCTTTAAGGAAAAAGTTTTTGTATTATATTTCATTTTAAGGTTTTGGATTCTTTTAGGATGGATAAATTAAGATGGGGGAAATCCCTCCTTTGTGCAAGCAGTTCTGGAATAGGTAGTGAGTCAGTTTCCAATGCTTCTTGATAATTCAGCCCTAAGATTAAAACCCCACTGTATCTTTTGTAATACCTGAAGAAAAATTTGTCAGCTATTTTGATAATTATTAATTCTCAGGAGAATTCAGGCATCATGCTACTAACCGACCAACAAGGGGAAGCTGTCTTGCAAATCATTTTTGGTGTAGGATAAGGCTCTTTGATAGCAAATTACCTCTCCTCTTTGTTTATTGACTTTTAGAGCAAGTGTACATGACTGCATTTCACCCCTTGCTTAGTGTTCTGTGTCTATACTGAAAGCTTATAAGCAATTTATTATTTAAGAAGTAGCAACAGAGACAGAGCTTCAGTTTCACCCCTCAGCTGCTAACCTGACAGATCTCCTCAAAGGACATGACTACTGCCAAGCGCAAACACAGCAGGTGTTTCTGTGCTTTGTTACTGAACAGCAGCCTTCCCACTCACTGTATTGTATGCAAGCGGCTTCTTAAACTCAGGGCCCTTTTTCAATCAGCTTATCAGTAGCGGCACATGAGACATTTCACTTGGAAGGCAATAGGCTTTTGAGTGATGATCTGAATGCAAGGGAGAACTCAACGTTTTTACAGAAGGCACTGGGAGCTGGCAGTAGGTAGGCCTAAGGCCTATTACTATGCTAAGCACTGTGCACCAGACCTCAGCATCATCCACTATACGGGGGTGCAGTGCTGGTGTCAGCTAGGCTGCCATATGGTTTATAGGCCTGGTGCCCGCCTGCCTGAACTCTGTACAAGCTGGTGCCACATTCCTTCCCTCTCCTGCTTCTCTCATAATTATCTCTGACCTTTGTACTCCTGTCTTGTACTCCTGTCTGTGTAGTGTCTCCACATTAATTAACCGTGGGACTAGTTTCGTTTCTCAGCCTCGACCATCAGTTATTATTTCCCTCCCACGGGAAATGGGCTGATTGGCTCACAGGTGTGTGTGTGGGGGGGGGGGAACCTGTTGAATCCTCTATATCACTATATGCTTGTTTTATATTCGTCATTCCTAACAGTGATTATGTTACTGCAACCATAGTGCTAACAATAAAGTAAAACCTTTCTTGGAAGTGTGTGTTCTGTTGTTTGGCTGTGGGTCCTGACAGCTGGCTGGTTGTATCCTTATTACTACTAACCTTTCTTGGAAGTGTGTGCTCTGTTGTTTGGCTGTGGGTCCTGACAGCTGGTTGGTTGTATCCTTATTATTATTACTACTACTACTACTACTATTACTACTACTGCTGCTGCTACTTATTTGATTTGTTGATCACCCTATCCCTGCTTGCGCAGGCTCTGGATGATGTACAACAAAAAGGCATAGAGCCATAAAACAAATATACAAACCATTAAAATTCCAATCATAACAAAATTAAAATAAGAAACTTAAAAGAAGACCAGATTAAAAAGATGACCAGGGTGGCATCCCTAGAAATCACATTCCGATTCTGGACTGCCTGGCCACTTTCTGGGCAGGGGAAGAGGAAGCACAATATCAGAATTAGGGGGAGGGAGAAAGGGAGAGGGTGTCCTCAACCATAACCCTGGCAGAACATCTCTGCCTTACAGGCTCCACAGAATTGCATAAGATCCCGCAGGGCCATGGTGGTATTAGGCAGAGAGTTCCATCAGGTTGGGGCCAGGACCAAAAAGGCCTTGGCCCTGGTCAAGGACAGCCAGTCATCTTTGGAGCCAAAGGTACCAAAGCCTAGGCTCCCGGTCATCTGCCACAAAGCTATACTTCTGTATAATGCTATACTTCTGATGTTACCTGCCCTGAACCCGCTTGCAGGAAGGGTGGGATATAAATGCACCAAATAAATAAATTAATAAAATGCCAAGTGCAATGCCTCCATCATCACATCATAATATTCTTTGTTAAGGGCATCGGCTTATGTCCCCTCCCGAATGTCACTCAGTGATAGAAGCCATTTCACTCTAAAAAGCACTCCATCAGCCATTGCTGCTGGCCAGGTAACACAGAGTGTGGGGAAGAGGATCAGTTGTTTTTAGGGTTGCCACTTCTGGCCTGGGAAATATTTGGGTGTGAAGCCTAAGGAATGTGGGGTTTGGGGAAGAGAAGGACCTAAGCAGAGTATTGCCCCCACAGCCAGAATAACGAGATGGACAACAGTTTGGATCAAAACAAGGGCCACTTTATTAACTATATACAATTTAATAACAGCAACCGGCAAGGGAGCACATTCCTTGGTAGCGGAACAGACAAGGCAGGTGTCAGGCTGACCAGCCTCCTTGTCTGATATGTGGGCGAGTCACCAACCCTGGTCTTGAGCCATTAATCTGGCTTGCGACCAACAGCCCAGCCACAGGTAGCCTCCCGGGAGTGCCTACCCCTGACAGCCTGCAGAGAGGAGCTTACCCAAGAGGCCCCCAGAGGGGATCCACATTCACCACCCAGGGCCTTAATAGCCTGCAGGCCGTTCCTGAAGACCCCCCAGTTCCCAAAACACGGGCCGGCTTAAGGTGCTCACCATTTTCCGCTTCCTTCTCTCTGCCCTATTCTTCCACTCGCAAAGCCAAGCCTCTGCTTTGGCTGACGCGGCCACCTAACAACTTAAGGCGGCCCTGATCCCTTGCCGGATGTCCTCTAAAAATAACTTGTTTCCCTTGTCTGACAAATGAACACCATCCTCCCTGTAAAGGTCCTTCTTTCCGACCATTATTCCAGGGTGTGGTAGATATTGGCCCAGACCACCCTCCATCACCTTCTGGATTTGCCTGTTCACCTTGTGACGAGTCCGGTCAATGCATCTGGGATCCCCCAGGTTGCACCATACGTGCCGTGGTAGAATTGCAGACCAAATTACCTGCACCCTGGGCCATCTCGCCTGAATCAATTTCAGGTCTTCTGTGGCCTGAATAACCAGGGCCTTGCCCTTCATCAGGCCTAGATCATTGCCACCAACGTGCACTAGTAAAACATCAGGAGGCGGCCCGCGTCGCTTCTCAAACAACAGGGGAAGTAACCTGGGCCAATGCATGCCCCTCCTTCCCCACCATTCAACCAATGCCGACTCACTCAGCCCCAATTGAGAACCAAACGTCATCCTCTTTGCCTGATGAGCGGCGCAAAAAACCATACTGTGGCTACAGATAATGACTCTCCTCCATGCCTGCTGGCCCACAGCACCTGAAAAACAAACTGTTTCAGAATGTGCCCAACTCAAAACCTGCACTGACGTACATACCCCTTAAAACTATGGGACCTCCATCGTCCAATGCTTTGTATGTCCTCACCAGAGTACCCCATGGCAGCCGCCATGGAAGAAGCCCCAATTCTAAACGAATGGGTCCCGAAGCGGAACCCCCCCAGACCCAATTGAGTAAGCGCTCTACGTGTGAGTGCCCAAAATTGAAATTTTGTGAGAGGGGACCCATCCCTGTGCTGAAGCAACACTCCATCCCTAGACCCCCTGAGACTCAGGTAATGGCATAACACTAGCACCGGGCATAGCTCTGCTTCGGAGCAACGGCCCAATTCTACTACCAAACCCTTAACCCTTTGATCAGTCTTTGACCGCCGGATATTAATGGCCAAGCCAGCTTTTCCTACCTTTCTGTCATTGAAACTTATAGCCCTGTTTGAGGTGTCATTCCGTGAAGCAGGGACGAGCTCACTAATCCTCAGAGCTAAAAGAAATGCTATTAACGATGCCGCGTGAAATAAGGCCACCTCGTTTTGTGGCTCAAGCGTTTAATCCCTAGAGAGTTATGAACCTCTCCTTCGGGAAGGGCCAAGAGGTCTCCAGTCTCTTGGGAGAGCACCCCGAAATGGTTTGGGCAAATAAAATTCTACAAGTTCCCCCCAAAGCCGCACACACTCTTATACTTTCAGACACACACACACACGGGGGGGGGGGAGGAAAGGACCCAGTACCCTCCCAGCCTTACATTCCTTCTCAATTTTTTCCCGTACTATATTCTCCAGTCCCTGCACAGATTTTAAACTGGGAGCCCAAAAGTGGGTCCTTTCGCCCTGAAAAGGGATCCTAAAACCAAATGAAAAGCCTTCTAATAAGTATCTACTGTCTTGTGTGTTTGGGTAGTACCTCAAGAACTCATCTAAAACTCTCAAATTATGTGACCTGCATCTCAGCCTCTAACCGTAAATCTTCCCTCCAGAATATACCCCATTAAATGAGCTTAAAAACTCCCTCTAGAGCAAGATGTCCTGTCACATCCCGTTGGTCACCCGGGTTCCCTTTTTACCTGCCTGATCACAGACTTGCATTTTATTTGCCACAGCCTGTATTCCCTTTTATCAAGGGAATGTGTTCCGTTTTATCAGCCTCACTGAGACTAACTTTCCACCACTTAAAAGAATCCTTCTTACCTTTTACAGTTTCCATTACTTTGTTTGTTAACCATGCAGGGTTTTTTCCATACCTGTTTGTGCCTTTCCTAACCTGTGGTATATATTTTTTTTCTGAGCTTTGAACTTTGAAAAAGCAAGGCTATAGCAAGTGGATCAGAAATGAGGACTGAGGAAGATTAGTCTTTGGAGAAAAGCCGTTATTCTAGTAGATTTGATATAATGAGCATTCCTCCAATCATCCTTTGGTGTAGTTTTTAAACTTTATTTTAAATACTTGCTTTTTGTATAAAGTGAAAGATAAACACATGGATGTAAAATACATGTGCCACTTTAATGAAAAATGGACAGCTGACCTGTTGGCACATAAGGAAAGGGCTCAGGCCTGAACTAAAGTTTCTGCATGTTACAGTGCACATTAAGAGTGCAAGTTATGACCCTTGACACTGAATCGAACTCTCATCACTGGAAATGATACAGCACTGAGTCACACTCATATAATATCACACTGTGCATTCCCCACTTAACTTAAACATCGAGCCACTGTGCATAGAGGATGTGTCAATGGTTTTGAATAGTTAGCTTTTGTTTTGGAAGAGATACTCACCAAATACAGTCTGTGGCTGCAATGCGTTGGATCCTACTATTTTATTCCTTTGCCACATGAGCATTCCTCTAGAACAAAGAAACTTCTGCCGTGTGTCAGAGGAATATGAGTCAGAGACAGGAAAAAACTGATTGATCCAACCCAGTGCTCCAGAAATAATACATAGAAATAGATCTTTGACACTAGACATACATTGACAGAGATGGACAGTAGTAGATACATGTTAAAAATAATATCTGCTGGAAACAGAGATAGCTTCTTAGGAAACACCCCATTAACTTTTATTTTAAATTGCAAATGCAGATGGATTTTTGAAATTTTTCCAAAATGCAGTTCTACAATATGTGGTGGGATGTGGTTGCATACTGCAGTGGGCAAAGAATGTGTTTTTGCCCCTCTTGAGTACATAACTAACTTTTTCTCATTTTCTTCCAGCAAGTGCCTTACTTAGTGTTTAAGCAGCTTGGGCCCAAGTGTGTGATCTTTTTGACAAAATAAAATGACACAATATGTAATTTGTGTGTGCCTCTACACCACAGTAGGGGCCATAGCCCTTTGAGGCACTTTTTCAGGGTATATTATCATACATGATTTCCAACCCCACTAGCCGCACAGTGAAGATAACACACTGGGGTTGCGGTCAGACGTGCCAGTTGGTGTATAGGGGAAGCACCCCATTTCCTCTGGTGGAATTTGACTCGCAGTCACATGATCACACATCTCTTTGTGCTGTGGGCTCAGCCCATCACTATGTGATCAGACACCACCTCAGGTGAGTGGGCCTTTTGTGCCTTTTGTTTCCCATGCACATAAATGAGGAATCGCTCCTCTGCAATGAGAGTTCCCCATGGAGTATGCAGTTATGTACATACTGCTAAGAGAGGGGGGGAGGAAACCGGCACTGAGTCAGGATGGAATGAGAAGAC
Organism: Gekko japonicus; assembly: GCF_001447785.1. NCBI lineage: Eukaryota > Metazoa > Chordata > Lepidosauria > Squamata > Gekkonidae > Gekko > Gekko japonicus. The sequence continues at coordinate 465,500 of NW_015171536.1, read as the reverse complement.
CATCCCGATAGCATGAGAGCGTGCTTGACCAAACAGATAGGGGGAAGTCCATCCATGGCATGTCGGCAAGTGTTAGGACTGGACTTCCCACGGTGTCTTTTAACTCCGTTTCTGTGTTGGGGCAGCATGGGGTGCCGATGGCTATGGGACCTTTCTCAGATATTGCTATCTGATTGTGTCCTTTAGATCCATTAGGCATTTTCAGGTGAGTCAGATTTAAAGGCCTGTCTGACCGTGGCATGGATCTGTTGAAGTCAGTGACAATATTTTCCTTTATAGCAGAACTAGAAATTGACCAGGCCTGTAGCCAGAATTTTTTTGATGGGGGGCATATTTCATTGTTAATGTGGCAGGTTAGCATGGTGGAGAGATAATCTTTTATATATACAGTGGATAGTTGGAATAGGCTTTTAAGTATTACTATCTTTATTTAATGGTTCTTTGTACTCCCTTGTTGACAATGGTGACTCTTTATTGTTATGTTATAATTTCAAAAGAGAAGCGGTGAAATGAAGCTTATTATATCTTGGTGTAATGCATTATAAAAATGAGAATGTCCTTGAGCAATGTAGATACTTTTATATGATTATTTTCTTTTTATTCCTCAATACCCCTTTCATAATTATTTTCTTTTTATCCCCTAATGCCCCTTTTCCTTTCTGTACCCTTAGTAATTCTCAAAATAAAAAAGCACAGTGGAAAGCAGCCCATTGACTGTACAAAATGGCCATGCTTATGCTTTTAAATAATAAAGACAAGTGGTATATCACACAAAAATGTTTCAAATTTATTACAAAGATATTTACATGTACAACATATCGGTTACTCTAACAAGTAACGGACAACACACATTTTCAACGTGCTCAACTCTGACTTTTAACAAGACATGATATGAAAGGTACTATGCAGGCTAAATCGGGTTAGACCACATAAAAGTGATTTCATACTGCACCGAGAGCTGACTGTAAACGAACCAGTGCCTCTACATAGTTCAGTAAGACAAATCGACCATAAATGCCAATGATTAAACCTAACCATAGATTCTCTAAACTTTGAATTTGTTAAAGCATGCTAACAATTAGAGAACTGGGTCACCATTTCACCCTTTTCAGCCTATTGGACAATTACAGTAGAAGTTGACATGATTGGGCATGTAATTTGCCTATGAATGCATTCATATTGATGTTATTTGTGAGTCACTTTTCATAAGCTAGCAACACTAGATTATTTTTCCGAAACTGAGACATTGACAGCCTCTGTGGTTGTAAAATGTGAGTAAGGCAAGATAATGCTGACTCACATATGGCAGTAGAGGCACCAAAAGTTACAGCAGCTGCAAGGACTCTGTACATTTGGGAATGCATTCTTATAGGAGAATAGCACAGTGAGAGCACTATGGATACTATTCTCTTCTTTCAAGTGTGGATTTCTTGGTGTTAAAATGGTCCTTTTTATGAGATCTACTTCTGCTGCAAACGTATCCTCATCGGCATCTACTAATTGTAGGAGAGGCTTTACTGCTTTTTCTTCTAAAAAAGAGTATGAACTGGGACTCAGTCAGTCTAAAGCAGATAAGTATTTCACATTATGATTAAAAAACTGAGTTTCAGCCTCTGAAATGAAATAATCATGGACTTCAACGAATACCTGTTTTAAGTGCATGTGAGAAGACAAGTCACAGTTTGTTCCTGCACTACCTTCAACAATGAAATCCTTAAATGTTTCTTTTTCCTCTTTCTTTTACCCCCCCCTTTCAGCTATGTTCTGTTCAAAAGCTCTGTTGTTCTGTTCACAGATTTCAGATGTTTTCCCCAAGAGCTACTCAAAGAGAATGTCTGCTTTACTTCTGTTCTCTTTAAGGACAGAAATGCAAGCATTCACAACTTCAGCAGCTTTCACTAGATGCATGCCTTTGTCTTGTGGTACTGCATTACCTGGCTCAAATATAGACAACACATCTTTCATTAGAAGTGCTAAAAATACAGACCTCATATTTGTACACATGACAAGCAGACCATTCACCTCTACTTGCAATTCTGTGGAAGCTGAGGTTTCCCCTTCAGGGTCTGCAAGGTTACTGAGCACAGACAGTACCTCTGTAAAGGTATCACTAATTGTTCTTGCAGTTGCCAAATGTCCAGTTCACCAATGATCTAGGAGTCTCTTGAGCAAAGAAACTGAATACAATTGGTTCACCCAATGCTTTCTGTCATATATCAAAAAACCCACTTCACGGGTACTATTTTTGAGCAGGCATTAACAAACACAAGATGTAATTGGTGATTGTAGCAGAGTATGTATGGTATAGTTTTATCCAGTTTCTCTTGATTTTTTTTAAACTCCACCTGACCTGCCAGACATAACACTAGCCCCATCATAGCACTGCTATGAGCTGCTCAGGATTAAAACCACAGTCAGAACTTGAAGCAGAAGATCAGATATATAGTCTGCTGTTAAATGTGAGAGTACGTGCAGGCCCAAAAGATGTTCAGCTGGTCTGCCATCTTTTACAAATATCATTACAACAGATAAATTGTCAACACCACTTGCATCATGAGTCTCATCAGCTTTTACACAGAAGAAATTCACTTCGCTGGTTTTGTAAGGGGAAGCAATTTCTTCTGTAACCATTGACCCCAGGATACTGATTACTTCATTTTGAATGCCTGGGGATGTATAAGAAGCATTAGCAGGTATACTCTGAACAATTACTTTGAGTTGTGCATCTTTTTTTATGGTATGAAGAAAGAAGGCCATGAACAGTCCATCAGGGCTTGTTTCCTCCTGTTCTGCTTTCTTACTTATTGACCCATGTCCCTCACTGCAACATAAAGACAGCCCATTAATAGCAAGGAACTGGATAGTTTCTGCAATGCTTTTGACGTAATACCTATTTTTCATTATCTGCTGAATCTCTTTTCCTGGTTCTGACTTAATCTTTTGTTCTTCCCATAGAGACATTGACATTAGGTGGGTTTTAGATGAGCAATGTCTACAAAATCCCCTTTTGCCCTCTTAGCACCCCCAAATTTATTTTATTTATTTATTTATTTATTTATTTATTTATTTATTAAACTTATATCCCACCCTCCCCCATAGGGCTCAGGGCGGCTTACATGGCAAGAAATCTTGCAATAATAAAACATCAAATAATTTAGTAGCATTTAAAACATGTTATACAATTTAAAATCATCTCAATACAATAAAGTGCTTATTTACCTTAAACAAAGACTAGCAGATTAGCAGAGTTATATTGGACACATGAAAACACATGAAGCTGCCTTATACTCAGACCATCGGTCCATCTAAGTCACTATTGTCTACTAAGACTAGTAGCTGCTCTTCAGAGTCTCAGGCAGAGGTCTTTCCCGTCCCCTAGTGCCTGCCAGCTTGCCTGCTCTTTTTATCTGGAAATGCCAGGAACTAAACCTGGGAGGGACCCTCTGCATGCCAAGGAGATGCTCTGCTTAAAACTTCTAAACACAAAGTTAGAGACTCACCCCTCAACAGGAGGGAAAAAAAAACCTAAATACAAACACCACAGGAAAAAGAACTGGAGACGTCTTCAGTTCACAACTCACTGGAGGGGGATCCTGAGGACAGGCTGCACTGCCTGACTGAGCAAGCAGCATAGGAAAGCCCAGAAAACTCAGAAGCATGCATGGGGCAAGCAAGGGCAATGAGGGAGACACAGCCAACAGATCAGGAGGAGGAGAAAGCAGGTAGCCGCACAGTGGCAGGATTTCCCAGGAACAGGATTTCCGAGGAAGCGGACTGGAAAACAGTGCACTTTAAATGGAGCCAGGTCCCAGCAGCATGCTTTAAAGGGAGCCACCCAGGTTCTGCCCAAACTTCCTAGACTTCCCTGGGCTGGCCAGCCCTCAGGATGATGAAGGCTGGCCAGCGTGGTGGCCTGAGGCTCTCACCATTAAGACTTGCACTAGGCCGCCTCCTCCTGACACCTCTGCTCTCAGGTGATTGGTGGGAATACATTGCAAATTGGGGAGGGAGCATCACCTGTGAAAGTTCAACCAAGGCTACAGGTCAAAAATTGACTGGGACAGCATCAATATTTCTACAAAAACTAAATGATAGAAAAACCCTTGAATATACAGAGAGTCATATTTAAGGTCATGCTCAATTACAATGGGAAGATCTGTCAGACCCCAGAACATCTCCTTTACTACTTGGTAAATGTTTCATGGTAATATGTATGCTGGAAAGGAAAGTGTATTTCATAACACCAGTCTCTGAGAATGGCAAAGTAATAACTATTTTCAAGCAGCTCCTTTATTTGCGTGTGCCTGCCAAGTGACCTCAACATTACAAAGTATAATCATTCAAGTTTTCACCCTGATCTATAATAATTCTGAATAGTTGTGGGTTCTTCTTCCCATTGCATAAAGCAGTGCCAAACACTTCCAAAACTCTTGCTTACTAGAAGCCTTTTTGAAAAGAAAAAAAATTACAGGGTTTTATTTGCACATAAAGATAGTTGAAAAGACTGGTGGAAAACCATTATTTCTAAAATACTGTAATCATTGCAGCTCATCGTTTGTTCTTATTAATCTTGGATGTTCTTCCTATCTATTATACTTTCTTTCCAGGCTTCATAAATTCACTCTTAGTTAGAGACCCAAACAATCGATCTCTTCTTTGTCATATCTTGTTTATTTCTAAACACATTTCTTTATTGTACCTTTATCTAATGCTGAGCTGGTTGCGTCATCTGTCTCCCGCTTTCATTATTCCAGGATTATTGTACCTCTGTCTTCCCACCTAGAGTGAAAGTGCAAGAAAATTGCTGCCAAAATCTACATTCTGTATAACAATGTCAAGTAATATGTTTCTCTTAGTTTATCTGTATTATGTGTTAATTGCAATACTGTTCACTAAGGAATAGGAAAAAAAAACAGGGGTCATTTCGTAGAAAAAGAGCTAGGGGGACTCATTAGCATAACTCATTAGCATATGCCACTCCCCCTGACATCACCGGAAGTCCTCCCCACAGCCGGCGGCGAACTCCAGCGGGCACCAGCAGGGAGCTCCAGGCCCCGCCCTCCCGCACCTCACCCGGGGGGGATGGCGTCCCCCTGCGTCCCCCCCAATGACCCCTGAAAAAAACGATGTTGTGGAAATATACTTTCCTGCCCTCTCCCTCTATGATAAATAAGAAAGAGGTGTGCTAACTAGGGATGGGCACAAATGAGGAAAATGTGATTCAGTTTGTTTTGTGGTTGAACCCACCGACTGAACACAGACAGTCGCAAAAACCCTGCTCGTATGAACTGAACCAGTTTGGGAAGTTTGTAATGCAGTAGAACAGCCCCCCAACATGCTAGAGACACCAAACTCCTGGGGAATCTCTGGTTGACTCTCCTCTACCTGCCCTTCAAGGTTGGTGAGGATTGTATTTACAGGGTTCAAGTCACCCCCTCCCCCAGAAGGTGCTCCAAGGAAGTGCTTTCTGGGGAAATTAGGTACAAGTTCAAGAGGTTCAGGAGTGTATTGAATGCCTCCCAAGCATGCTAGAAACACCAATCTTGCAGGGAATATATGGCGGACTCTCATCTATGTGCCCTACAAGTTTGGTGAGGATTGGCTTTACAGAGCCCATGTTACACCCCCCCCCCAAAAAAAGAAGGTGCCCCATACTCCATTGTTTCCAGAAACAGAATCAAAGTCCCTGAAAATCTCTCCAGTAGAAATTGAAGGGGGGGGCATTTTTGCTAACCCAGCAGAACCAGGACAATGTGCCCTGAGACTACCTGAGACCCAAACCCAAACCAGCATGCAATGACATATGTAGATGTGGTAGCTCCAAGCCCTGAGAAGGAAATAAATGTGGTGGCTGGAAGACCTGAGATTTCAGTTAATGTGGTGGATCAAAGCCCTTAGATGGGATTAGACTTGGTGGCTTGAAGCCCTGAGAAGAAAGCCGACATGGTGGATCTGAGTCCTGAGATGAGAGTAGACATGGTTGTTCAAAAGCACTGAGACATATGTAGACATGGTGGCTCCAAAACGTGAGAAGGGTTTGCCATGCATAGCAATGATCTCCTAGATGAGGTGAGTAAGTGACTGCTTCTCAAGTTCTGAAGGACAGACAGACAGGGTACAGAAATGTTTCCACACGGTGACTGGGAAATGGGCCCTCATGGTTGGAGCAGGTGGAAAGCACCGCTGCCTTACAGCCCTGAGTCCACCTTAAACCCAAACCCGAAGCAGTGTGAGACAACATATGTAGATGTGGTGGAGCCAAGTCCTGAAAATATATGTAGACGTGGTGGCTCCAAGCCCTGAGTCCAACTGACACCCAAACCCAAAACTGCATGTGGTGACATATGTAGATGTGGCAGCTCCAAGACCTGAGTCCACCCCTGACACCCAAACACAAACCAGTGTGAAATGACATATGTTGATGGAAACCCTGAGAATGAAGTGGACATGATGGGTGGCTTGAAAACCCTAAGAAGGAAGTAGACGTGGTGGGTCAAAGCCCTGAGAAGGAAGTATATGGTGGCTGAAAGCCATGGTGGCTGTTGAAGTGGTGGCTGGAAGCCCTGAGAAGGAAGTGGGTATGGTGGGTGGCTCAAAAGCCCTGAGAAAGAAGTAGACATGGTGGGCCAAGGCCCTGAGATGGGAATTGATGTTGTGGCTCAAAAGCCTGAGAAGGAGGTAGAGATGATGGCTCAAAGCCCTGAGAAGGAAGCAGACGTGGTAGGTATTAGCCCTGACAAGAAAGGAGACATGATGGTTTGGAGCCCTGAGAAAGAAGTAAACATGGTAGTTCAAAGCACTGAGATGGAAGTTGTCATGGTGAGTCAAAGCCCTGAGACAGAAGTAGACATGGTGGCTCAAAAGCTCTGAGTCCACCTCTCACACCCAAACTGCAAAGCAGGACCCCCCCCCCAAGGGCTGAAACATGCAGCCAGTATATGAAAGACAGATGAAAAGGTGGGCACCTCCAGACTTTCAACGGGGGCTCCCTAAAGTACCTCCGTGGCAGCATGGAGGATGTAATGGATATGGGTACTCAGCCAAGGCACCTACTAGCCAGGGTGGAAACAGACACGTGCAGAAAACACCCATTGACAAGAGCATTTTATTTGATTCTGCACCTGGGTCCAGAGCTCAGCCATGCACCACAGTGAATACTTCTACTCCATGAATAAATGGAAACATATGTGAAGCTGGCATGACCACTCCTCAAGTCTAAAAATGAGGTTAAGAGGGACAAAAAAGAAGATCAGGGATCCCCTGAGTTTTGACAGGATCCCCAAAGTACCCCCATGGAAGCGGGGAGGGTATAATGAATGTGCATATTCAGCCAAGGAAATCAATAGATAGGGCAGAAACAGACAGGTGCAGAGCACATCCACTGATGGGGGTGTTTTATTTGACTCTACACCGGGGTCTGAAGCGTGCCCATCTTCTACAGCCGCCCCCAAAGCCAACATGTGCAGCCGGTATTGAAAAGACCAATGGGAAGGCAGGAACCCCCAGATATTTGATGGTGGCTCCCCAAAATACCCCTGCAGCAGCAGGGAGAGTATAATGAATGTGGGTACTTGGCCAAGGGACCCACTAGCTAGGGCAGAAACAGACAGGTTTAGAGCACCTTCACCGACAGGGGTGTTTTATTTGACCTTGCACCTGGTCCCAAAGCATGCTCATCCATTGTAGTGAATACTTCTACTCTGTGGATAAAGACATCAGAAAGGCAGACCAGGGTCCCTGCCACACGGCAGGGGAAAAAGCACCCAAAGCGCGTCTTTTAAAAGCCACACCGAATTAGAGACGCTGCGGCGGGATCCCACGGATCCCCTGAGCCGCAGCGCCATTGCTCCCTGGCACGATCAGATGCCAGGGAGAAAGCGATGGTGGGAAGGGGAGGCTGGCGAACTGCGCATGCTCACACATGCGCAGTTCGGCCAGGAGCCGGGGATGCGCCGGCGCAAGGACACGCCGGCGATCCCACGGCCGGGCTTGAGGTGCAGGGTTTTGGGCGGGAGGGACGGATCGGGGACGGACAGGCAACGATTCCCAGATGTTGCCGTGGGATCGTGCCCATTTGCTCCGCCCCCGAACCATCCCTCTCCCGGCCCAAATCCACTCGTGTGACCAGGGCCCAGGCATCCCTAGAGTTTTGACACATTTTTATTGGAAAATATGCAAATTTGCTTTTTATTAATATTAACATTAAATAAGACTACCAGAAAAAAGGAGTAAAAATACATATTGATAATGATATTTAAAGAGACAAATGCTTTCTCCAAGCCAGCCGGGGGGGGGCATTTAAAGTTGCTTTCTTTCTCTGCTCCCTGCCCACCCCAAGCCTACCCAGGGAGGGGAACACTGGCTGGGGAAGGGAAGACTGCCTCCCCTTCACTTCCCCAGCCACCCTGCCAGGAGCCACACAACATGTGTGAAAGAGCCACATGTGGCTCCCGAGCCGCAGTTTGGCCACCCCTGATATAGTCCTTCTGGGTTATGTATGGCCAATTTTGAATGGAGATTAAAAGCCAAGGACTCTTCCCTACAGGAGTGTATGTGGTGTCTGAGAATCTCATTCTGTTGTGTCCTCAGCCTGAAGTACACTATCAAACAGATATAGTTGAATATAGATTTTGATTAGTTCATGTTAAATATAGTTATTTTTTATTATTTTTTATTTCTATGTGGCTTTACATTTTATAAATGTATGTCAACCCATAATGGAAAACTTTATAGTATAGGTGGATTAGCCTGAATGATTGCATCGATAGGAGATGGTATTGCAGTGTATTGGAATATTCTCCATTGTGTGTCATCACCCTGTTAAAATTATAGTTCAGTGTTTTCTGCCTTTGCCACCTGGTGTTCAATGTGGTATGTTACCCTTTAGATAGTCGGGTTTCCTTAGGATTTCTCCACTCACATTGACTGTTTCGTTGCCTTGGTCAGTTTTTCATTGTTTGCTTTCTAATTTTTAACGCTACCTCTCTTCCATTTTTAAATTAGAGATGTGTGCTATTTGATTGAATTATTTGTATCAATGTAAGGAAATAAATATTTTTCTAAATTAAAAATATGGAAGTTATGCAGTAACATGTATCCCAGGCATGCAGACATGTTTCCATCCTCTTTTTCAAAGCCGCAGAGTGATGCATGGCAGGCAAGACTCACTAGCTCATGATCCTCTGCAAGGGAACAGAATACTAGGGAGCCAGGTGGTGCAGCAGCCAGCAAAAGGCTACATACTCCACAAGAGAAAAGGGTTAGCCATCCATGGCAATCATCTCACCAGTGAGGTGAGTGAGTGCTTCCTCGGCCCTCCCTGTTGCCCTTTTGGGTGGCACTGCCAGTGTCCCTGGGAGTATCAGCCTTTGGAGGGTGGCCTGCCTTGTGGTCCCAACCATGACATCCAGAGGGTGGCCTGCCTTGTGGTCCCATCCATGACATCCATTGTGCAGGAAGCCTTTCCTTGAGGTGCCTCTTGTTCCCCCTACCCTTATTGCTGCTGAGAGGGAGTGGGCCTCTTCCTCCTCCCACTGCATTAGGGCTGCAAGGTCCCCCGGGGGGGCAAAGGATTGCCCGCCCAAAAGCCCCCCAACCCTCGGGCAAATTGGGGGGGGGGGAGTTGGTCCCTTTCCGGGACATTTGCATGTGCGCTATGCGCATGCGCCGCGATGACGTCATCCGGAAGTGACGTCATCACATTGGGCACGTCGCCGGCCGACACTAGCAATCAGCCTGGAAACTCTATGGTACCATAGATTTTCCAGGCTGATTGCTAGAGTGTCGGTTGGTGACATGCCCAGCGTGATGACGTCACTTCTGGGTGACATCATTGCGGCGCACGCGAGAATGTCCCGGGCAGGGACCCACTCTCCCCCGCTATCCAAAGTAAGTGACTTGGCAACCCTACACTGCATGCCAATCCTTCCTCCAGTGGTAATGAAGTGGGGTGTGCCCTCCGCAGGTGGTGCACAGAATGGAGGAAGACAGGTGTTTGGGTGTTCATGCCCCTGCAGACATGGACACAGCACACCTGGCACTCTGCCACACAGTGGTGATCGAGGAGGGTGTGGAAATGTCTCCACAGGTTGGACTGGAAATGGGGCCCTATGATTTGAGCAGGTGGGGCTAGGAACAGCTGCTTTCTGGCACCAGAGGGAGGTGTACT